>NC_080168.1:54137694-54237694 GCF_950295315.1 Erinaceus europaeus
GAGCTGGGCGGTAGCGCAGCGGGTTGAGCGCACATGGCGCAAAGCCCAAGGACCAGCGTAAGGATCCTGGTTCAAGCCCCCAGCTCCCCACCTGCAGGGGAGTCGCTTCACAGGTGGTGAAGCAGGTCTGCAGGTGTCTGTCTTTCTCTCCCTCTCTCTGTCTTCCCCTCCTCTCTCCATTTCTCTCTGTCCTATCCAACAATGACGACAACAATAACAATAACTACAACAATAAAACAACAAGGGCAACAAAAGGAAATAAATAAATAAATAAAATATTAAAAATATTTTTTAAAAAGTTTCTTTTTTAAAATATTTATTCCCTTTTGTTGCCCTTGGTTTTTTATTGTTGTGGTTATTATTGTTATTGATGTTATTGTTATTGATATTGTGGTTATTATTGTTATTGAAATTCCTATCACCCGCCCAAGCTGGTTTCCGCCCAGGAAGATCTACCTGCGAACAAGCCCTGGCCCTCTCAACTTACATTGAAAATGGATTCCAGAAGAATTTAAAGACGGGTGCTGTCTTTGTTGATCTCACAGCAGCCTATGACACAGTCTGGCACCGTGGTCTCCTAGTCAAGATCTCAAGATGCCTGCCTCCATGGGTGGCCAACACTATATCGTTTCTTCTCCAAAACAGAAGATTCTGGGTGCATCTGGGTGACAAGTCTAGCAGATGGAGACTTGTCTCAAGTGGCCTCCCCCAGGGCTCTGTTCTGGCTCCTACGCTATTTAATATTTACATCAATGACCTCCCAGAAACTTCTTCAAGGAAGTTCATCTACGCCGATGACATCTGCTGTGCAACCCAGGCATCCAAGTTCGACATCCTTGAGGAAACACTCACGAAAGACATGTCTCTGATATCTGATTACTGTAAAAAATGGCAACTAATCCCTAGCACTGCAAAAACGGTATCATCTGTTTTCCATCTACACCATGCCTCGGCCTCGCGTGAGCTTAATGTGCAGCTTGGCGGTACGAGAATCTGGCATGAAGCCCAGCCAGTCTATCTTGGCGTTACTCTCGATCGCACTCTGTCATTTCACGAACATCTCATAAAAACTGCAGCAAAGGTGGGCGTGAGGAATAACATCATTGCAAGACTGGCCAGCTCCTCATGGGGCGCAAGCGCTTCCACACTACGATCATCATCTCTGGCATTATGCTATTCCACTGCAGAGTACTGTGCCCCAGTATGGTTCCGTAGCCCCCATGTCCACTTGGTCGATTCCAAATTATATTCCTCCATGAGGATCATTTCTGGAACCATCCGTTCCACCCCGGTTCCATGGCTGCCAGGTCTTAGCAACATCGCCCCGCCAGATATTCGTCGGGATGCGGCATCATCTAAGTTCATTTCCCACGTCTACGCTCGACCGGACCTGCCAATATACGCGGATATCTTCGCCCACCCTGTCCAACACTTGACATCTGGTCATCCAATCTGGTCTCCTACGCCTACACTGAAGTTCTCTGTTCCAGACTCTTGGAAACAGAGTTGGCAGTCAGCTGAGGTAAAGAACAAACACCTCATCACAGACCCCTGCAAGCATCAACCCGGCTTTGACCTAGCACGTTATGATTGGGCCCTCCTCAATCGCTATCGAACAGGCCATGGCCGGTGCGCCGCTATGTTCCATCGCTGGGGAGCCAGAGATGACCCGAACTGTCCCTGCGGCTACAGACAGACTATGACCCACATAGTCAACGACTGCCACCTCTCCAGATTCAAAGGAGGTCTCGAAACTTTACATCAGGCTCAACCTGACGCTGTTGACTGGCTACGGAAGAAGGGCAAACACTAGAAGAAGAAGAATGTCCTCATTGTTGGATAGGACAGAGAAATGGAGAGAGGAGGGGAAAACAGGGGAGAGAAAGACAGACACCTGCAGGTGGGGAGCCAGGGGCTCGAACCAGGATCCTTACGCTGGTCCTTGCACTTTGCACTTAACCCACTGCGCTACCACCAAAAAATCATTTCTTATGAAAGGTATTTATAAGCAATCTGCTCTCAGCTTAAATTACATGCATGACAAATCAAACTTCTAATGTGGTCAGTATTCTAAATGGTCGCCCCAAATATGTACCAGTTCCTTATTCATAAAGATACCGCAACAGACTTGTCCTATATACACAAGCTAAGTGATCAGCCTGCTTCCCTAGTTTTAAGAAGTTTGCCTTCCCAGACCAAATTTCTTCTTCACAACTATACACTTGTTTCAGTTTCTCACATATTGAGCAGAATCGTCAGCCACTGTTAAGGGAAAATTCATCTGGATTTTAAAACCAGTGTCTTTTGGAGGATTTGAGCCAACCACAGTTCTGGCCTTTGTTATTTACCTCTTCAGTTTGGTTGGGAGATCATTTCTTTCCTTTTTTTTTTTTTTTTTAAGAACTATATTTAATTCTTTGGAATTATTTGCCACCTATTCATATTTCAGAGGTCTAACAAACAAATTTACCTTGATGGGTGTATACTAAGTTTAAAAGATGATTGTCATTTTACAACCTTTGAACTATTCCTTAGTGCATCTGAATACTGTTTGGGAAACTGACTACTATATCTGACTGTGATATCTGACTATCATATTCAATATGACCCAGCTCAATTTTTTACCGTCCAAAAATGGCTTATATTTTTTATTAGATAGATAAGAGAACAAGAAAGAGAAGAGACACTGCAGCACTGCATTGCTAATGACTTCTTCTCTGCATGATGCTCCCATATAGTGACTAGGGTCCCCTACGCCTACACTGAACTTCTCTGTTCCAGTCTCTTGGAAACAGAGCTGGCAGTCAGCTGAGGTAAAGAACAAACACCTCATCACAGACCCCTGCAAGCGTCAACCCGGCTTTGACCTAGCACGTTATGATTGGGCCCTCCTCAATCGCTATCGAACAGGTCACGGCCAGTGTGCCGCTATGTTCCATCGCTGGGGAGCCAGAGACGACCCGAACTGCCCCTGCGGCTACAGACAGACTATGACCCACATAGTCAACGACTGCCACCTCTCCAGATTCAGAGGAGGTCTCAAAACTTTACATCAGGCTCAACCTGATGCTGTTGACTGGCTAAGGAAGAAGGGTAAACGCTAGAAGAAGAAGTGACTAGGGTCTTGAACCTGGGCCCTTAAGACTGGCAAAACTAGCATTCTTAGGGGTGAGCTATCTCCAGGAACCAAAAAAGGATCATCTAGATAGATAGATAGATAGATAGATAGATAGATAGATAGATAGATAGAGATATATTTACTATTGGGTAGAGACACAGAAGATTGAGGGGAGGGAGAGATAGAGAGGTAAAGAGACAGACACATGCAGCATTCATATTGACACCCTAATGCCCAAGGATTAGGAATTGGGGCCTTTGGTAGATACATAATGTAGGACATGAAGGTCATGAAAGTGGAGCTCTAATGAGTAGAGTTGATGTTTTATAAAAGAGACTCTACCAAGTTGTATGTATCAAATTTGTGATCTTACTAAAGAGAATCTGGGGCCAGGCGGTGGTGCACATGGTTATTTGCACAGATTATTGTGCACAAGGACCCAGGTTCAAGCCCTTGGTCCACACCTGCAGGGGTGAAAGCTTCAGGAGTGGTGAGGCAGGGCTGCTGGTGTTTCCTCTGTCTCTTTTCTCTATCTTCCCCTCCCCTCTTGATTTCTGGCTGTCTCTATCCAATAAATAAAGATTAGAGAAAGAGAGAGAGAGAGAGAGAGAGAACCCATAAATCCTTTGCCCCTTCCATCACATGAGGACACAATAGGAGGGCCCTGAGTAAAGCATGGAATGTTGGTGCTCTAATCTTGGATTTCTAGCCATTAGACTGTGAGAAATGAAATACTGCTGTGGCATTCACCCAGACCATAGTATTTCACTACAGCAGCCAAAATGGAGCAAGATACTCCTAAATGAAAACCTCCAAAATTCAGATTTAGTCTTAATTAGTTCTGCATTTTATACAATACCATGTGGAGTGTCTTGCTCAAAATAAGCCTTTATTAAATGCTGCTCACAATAATTAGAATGCAACTATGATGCTGCAGTCCTGACTGCCAGTTGCTTGCTGCATTCTGGGTGCTTCTGTCTCCATACAGAAAGTGGGTCAGACAGTAGGTAAATACTGCCTCAGCAGGCTGGATGCCTATAAAAAACTAAAATTTGTGTTTAAATCTAGGCACACTGACTTCCCAAGTATAAGTTTGAGGAGTTTTTTTTTTTTTTTTTTTTTTTTTTATGTCACTGATTCACTAGACTGTATGATTTAAGGCAATCCATTTACTTTCATAATCTGAAAGTCTCAAGAGTCAGGAAGTGCCCCATTCAATAACTTCCAAAGAGGAACACACAAAAGAGTAAGCAACAAAAATGATGGGGAATACAGAGAAAATCTGAAGTTTCAAAGGGTTTGTTTCTAAAAGTGTTTTTTTAGTGAGGCTTCAGAGGACATTTTCAGATTTGTTTGTTACAATCAAGAGTGCCACTTCATGAAGCAAGAACAGCAAGCAGTAAATGGAGTGAGATTAAAAAAGATGATAAGCTAAAAAATTTCAATACAAGTCAAGGTCCAACAGGAAAATTAAAGGCCACATTTTAAATAATATTGAGAGCACTGGACTACAATAAGGCCAACATAGAAGCATGAAATCAGTGACATGAAGGATGGACTTGAGAAGTGATCCTAGGGTGTACAAAAGGAAATGACAGAAATTTTAAAGTAGAATATACAGCTAATAAGGTCTTTAAAATGTGAGTAATTGCTGTTTCCTCAACAAGGAACTAAAAGCAAAACAGAATCAATAAGTCAAGATATAATAGAAGAAAATTTGACAGAATAACTTTCACATAAACTGGAGTGACTTCACTAAACTGAACAGTAAATAATAAGGAAGTTTACAAAACTCATTTTAACAAGTCTCTAAATTACAAAGAAAATGAATAATTAAAACACTCTGAAGAGTTCAACAATGATTTATAAAATGAGGAAGATAACCAAGGAAAAACATATACAACTAACTTTAGGTAGTACAAGTAAATTTTGTAAGACAATTAAAAAAAATTAGGATGGTTGATATTGTGACCCCAAGATTCCAATCCAAGTCAATTTTCATTTTCTTGCTTAAAAGTCACTTAAATATGGTCAGAAAACTAAAAAAAAATTATTTGAAGTATTACTCCAAATTAATCTCAATATATTAAGAAAAAAAAAGAACCTCAATGATGAAAGGGTTATGACATATTAGGATGTCAGTGTTCACTTTCCTCTATTTTTATCAAAATACTTGCAGTCTCCTTCCATATTGCTTTGGCAGGATGATTCTGTAAGCTTGGACTTCTTTCATTTGCTATTCAACTCCTGCCCTCATTTCCCCATCACCCAAAACATGCTCCTCCTCCCTCATTCTTCATTTGACAGTCCAGGGAGCCTTTCTTCTCTGTCTATACATTTACTTCCCTGCTGTTCTCAAAGATACAATACAGGACACAGTAAATTAAAGTCCTAAACACATTTCCTTCATGATTAGTGAATGTGGGAGGCTGTTTTTCTCTATTTTGATGTGCTTTACACTTAGACTATTTCAGAATATTTAAAAACAGGTTTTTTAAAAAAAATTCCTATACCACTATTAACTGACTCAGAATTTGAGAGAGGGAACTGAATTTTTATTTTACTTATTTCCTCTAAGGATGTGTCAGCTTTGATCATTACCTAAAGTTTTGGCATTAAGACATTGACCAATGATAAACTAGTGGGGCAGGGCACCCTTGGTAAAGCAAGTGCTAGGTAGGAAATATCAGAAGAGAATGACCAATAATAAACTTAAAGATGCCAAGAGAGGATGAAAAGTTTCCATTGGATGCTGTAAAGTATTAACTCCCACAGGGCAAGTAGCAAAAACAACTGTGTGAGTAAAATAAAGAGGCCTACCTGACATTAAGTCTCTTGAAAACTCCCCCCACCACCCTGCTTCAGATTCATTTTCTTGAGAAAGTGTTGATTGTTGTCACAAAAGAACACTTATCCAAAAATAGATATCAGGACATCTCACCCTCCACCACATCTCCTATTTCACTATAGTGTCTTAGATTCCGAGCCCCCACCTACTCCCCCCAGATCTACCAATGCATTACAGATCGTTAAGGCCCTAAAAAGAAATAGTTTCTTCAGCAGTTATAAGGTACTTTCTGTAAATGTGTGATTTTGACAAAACAAATTAATCTGGTTATTTCTCAGAATCTTTAATATATTAACATTCACAGTTCAAAGTATTTCCTCCAATTAGCTAGGCCACCTACCTTTAAAAATGTTTTTGTATATTTTGATTTACTTATTTTGGATAAAAACAGAAACTGAGAAGGAAGGTGGAGGGACAGAGGGAGAAAAAGAGACATCTGAAGCACTACTTCACTACTTGCAAAGCTACACCCGTGCAGGAGGTGGAGGGCAGAGCATGAACACTGCAGCATTTGCCCTCTACCATGAGTGTCACCATCAGCCCAGCCACATGCCTTTTTATGGACTGCCTAGTCTGTAGACTAATTGTCTGACTAGAGAACTCACATTAAATCCTGAAAAACTGCACCATACAAACCAGCCATTTGTAAAGATGTAAGATTTTACATGGACAAATTCAGAAGAAGCATCTTCTCTTGTTCTTAACTTAGAATAGAAAGATAAGCAAATGACCACTAAAAATGAGGAAGAGAACTTCTTCTTCTTCTAGCGTTTGCCCTTCTTCCGTAGCCAGTCAACAGCGTCAGGTTGAAAGCTGTCAGGAGCTGCTTGTTGCTGGCTTTGAAAGTGACTGGGATCCATGTGGATTCAGTTGGCTAGGAAGGATCGTCAGTTTCCCCAATGAATGGGTACTCTGTAAACGAACAACTCAAAATGACTAGTGAGAAAACATATGAAGGACTGAAAGAATTATGATGATAAGGTTAAATATAATGTGCCATGAGACAAAAAGATGATATTGAGGCATTTACTCCTAAAAATGATTCTTATAAACTTCCTTTACTAGAATATATAAAGGATTAAAAAAAAAACAACTTACTATTTGATAATAAATGCTTTATCCAAGTCCCTTTTGAGTTATAATTTTTTTTAATTCCAAAAAGGTTATGAAATATTACAATCTGGGTGTACTACTTAGTTCAGAAATCCATGCAACTTTATTATAATTAAGTAATAACTGAGCTGCCTCTCTTAATTAACACATTTTTTAAAACTGAGTTTACTTTATGGATTATCTCCAGAATTCCTGGTTAATAAAAGCAAATACATTCTTATACTTTTAGGATTTTATCATGATTATATTCTCACTTTATGAGGCAGGATAGAAACAGGGAAGCTGTTTTGTCTTGACTGTGCTCATTTGGGTGACTTTCTACTCATGTGCTGTGACCAAAGTTACTATGTAGCTATTTTCAGATAGGAATTTGTTGGTGCTGAAATATCTAAGATGCTTCTCAAACTCCAGACTTCTCTCTCTCATAAAAACTTCCCTTCGAGCTTTAACTTGAGCTAATCTCTGTTTGTGTCCTACCTGCCACTGCCCAATTGAGCTATGCATATCACATGACCAAGCCACTTGGTAAAGAACTATCCCAGCACGGAAATACCATGAGACAGAATAGTCTGCCACAAGGGCTAAGCTTTTACATGTATTGGGTTGTTGGAAAAGCAATGACACTTTTTTTTTTTATTGTTGTAGTTGTTGTTATTGATGTCGTCATTGTTGGATAGGACAGAGAAATGGAGAGAGGAGGGGAAGACAGAGAGGAGAGAAAGACACCTGCTGACCTGCTTCACCACTTGTGAAGCGACTCCCCTATAGGTGGGGAGCTGGGGGCTTGAACCGGGATCCTCACTCTGGTTCCTGTGCTTCGCGTCAGCACTTAACTCACTGCGCTGCCCCCTTTTATTTTGTATGGACTTTTCCAACAACCCAGCATTTAAGTCTGTATTGTTGAACAGATGACTACACTGGATCATCTGTCTTCAAATACTGCATTTGTAGATAAAGGATAAAGATATCCTCACTAATAAAGAATATGAATCTGTTAGGGGAGCAAGGGCTACCTCGAACCTTTCCAACTACCACTCAGATGAATTTGTCAGAGTGTCTTGAAAGAATGACAAGATAATGCTCATGATCAATAGTAGGCAGTTTCCAATCAGCTTTTATTAAATTGTGAGGTAGAAACTGCACAGAAATGAAATCAAAGTGCTGAGTAAAGCTTGGGGAGACAGCATTCCCGTGGGCCTGGGGAGATCCCAAAGAGGCTTCTCAGTGCAAAGGTCCCGTCTCTTCTCCTCTATACAAGTCATTGCCCAGTTCACGTTTCATTTTGTGTTCTTCTATGTCCCTGTTTATTATAGCCTAATGTGTGGGGGCAGCTTTCCTCTGGCCCAACTGAAATCTCCAATAAGGTGCGGTGACCTTATTGAAACTCTCCCACTATGTGCACTTTGAAGTCCTTTCCTGTATTCCCTGCCTCCCATTTATGATCCCTGACTTAGGGATCATGGTGCCAATGCAGTGCATCCATCCAAAGCACCCCCATCTCAAGGATCTATCTCACTGTACTCCTGTGCTGTCCCTGACAAGTCCATACTTAAGAAGAGTACGTAGGACCCTTTAGGGGACATATAAATATTGTGGACAAAGAATCATTCTAATTGGAATCTATGTGGTGGATAACAAAGGATTTAACTGCAATTTGAACTTTTTTTTTTAACACATTAGTATCACAGTTGATATAGTATGATGGCCCGGAAATCTTGAGTTTGAAAATGAGACACACAGAACTTCAATTCATCTGTGTTCCTTTTGGGGTGCTGGATCGGTTTGTTAGGTCTCAACTTTTATGAGAGGAGAGAGAGCAGAGGTAATGGTAGCACCACTCTATGGCACTCTTGAACTCAAGGCCTCCTTACAATGGTAAGGCATATGCTTACCAGATGAGCTACCCACTGGCCCCTGGGTCTCAGCATCTGATATATTGAAATAAATGTCTTGAACTATATTTTTAAGGACCTCTCCAGCTCTACAACTTACTATATCCTTAAAAAATTCTTTAAGTAGGTTGAAAAATGTGGCTGAAACACATCAAATTCTCTCATTTGGTCAACCATGGCCAGAGAACATGGTCAGAAAGTATTCCATCCATGGCCTTGGATATTCTTCTGGGTATGACCACAGAGCATCATCATTAAAGCATAATAAGCACAAGACTGTTATAGGAGTCCTGAAGGGCACAGTGTATAAATTAGCAAGCATTATGATGGAAAACAAAGATAAGGAAGTGGTGGCATTGTCTTAATGTGGTGAGCCTTAAAGGAATGACTTAAACCTTGGTCAACAGAAAGACAGTAAAAGGTATTTTTTTCTAAGTATTAATGAAAAAGTGAGAGCTTCACTTAAGCATACGCTGTGCTCAAGATATCCTGCAACAAACTCTCCTTCTGCCAGGAAATATTTCTACTTTCTTTTCCTTTCTTTCTTCCTTTCTTTCTTCCTTCCTTTCTTCCTTTTTTTGTTTTTTGATAGAGACAAATAGAAATCAAGAGAGACACCTGTAGCACTGCTTCATCACTCACAAAGCTTTCCCCTTGCAGGTGGGAACCAGGGACTTGAACCCAGGTCCTTGCACATTGTAACTTGTGCTCAACCAGGTGCACCACCACCCGCCACCCCACGGAGATATTTCTTTATCATTCTCATACTTTCTACTTATTTATTTTACCAGAACACTGCTCAGCTTTGGCTTACAGTGGTGCAAGGGACAGAACTTGGGACCTCAGAACCTGAAGCATGAGAGTCTGTTTGCATAACCATTATGCTATTTCCCCTTTACTTTCTACTTTTATACATGGTAAGAAAATTTGGGGAACTGGACATACAAAGCCCTCCAACATCTTCCATTTGCATCCCTTTACTTCCTTTCCCTGACAGGTATTTACTTTACATTTCCTTTTAATTGTCTTGCAAATGAATCCCCTTATGCTGACAACAAGGTGGGACCCTGTCTTTTGTCAGCTCAATGTTATTTACAAGGAAGAATTTTTGTGAAATCCACAAATTGCTTTCCATTCTTCCTTCCTCTCATTTCTTTGACCTTGGACACAGATAGGTTTTTTTTTTTTTTTTTTTTTAATACAAGTCATATGTGTATATAGCATTTCCAAGTAACATGTTTCTTTTTCTCTGTTTCCTAGCTCCTCATACTCCCTGCTGTTCCTTGGCTCTTCCTTTTCAGGAGTAAAGTTCTATGTGATACACAGATTTGATGAAGTGTTAACCTATACCCAGGACAATCATGTGATTTCCATGTTGGAATTATTTTCTGTCTTGGGTCTCTAACCAATACACTGAGTTTTCTGTGAAAAGTTACCTTTAAAAAAATTTTTTTTTTAAAGTTACCATTTCGAGGTTACTTTTTATCCTGCATTTCTTTTAGTTTGGTCTTTTAAGATGAGCACTACACATTGCTTTCCAGCAGGACTTTGTACAATGCCAGAACAGTCATTTCTATGTCATTCATTGCTCTATAGCTACTATCCACAGGTGAGTAGTACTTGAAATGCATTTACAACTACAGAAGAACCGAATCTCTGATTCATTGATTTAAATTTAATGGCAAAGATAGTGCTTATTTTGTATTTTAAGATATTCGCTTTAATTCTTTGCTTAGATGATACCTTTTAAAAAAAGTTATTATTATTAGGGGCCAGTCAGTATCACAGTAGGTTAAGCACACATGGGGCAAAGCTCTAGGACCAGCTTAAGGATCCCTGTTCGAGCCCCTGGCTTCCCACTTGCAGGGGGGTTGCTTCACAGGTGGTGAAGTAGGTCTGCAGGTGTCTTTCCCCCTCACTGTCTTCCTCTCCTCTCTAGATTTCTCTCTGTCCTATCCAACAACAATGACAGCAATAACAACAATAATAAATAATAGCAATGATGAACAACAGGGCAAGAAAAGGGAAAAAAAATGGCCTTCAGGAGCAGCGGACTTGCAGCAGGCACTGGAGGCCCAATGATAACCCTGGAGGACAAAAAAAATAAAACCACCTCTCTCTCTCTCTGTCTCTCTCTCTCTCTCTGTCTCTCTCTCTCTCTCTCACACACACACACACACACTGAGAACTGCTCAGCTCTGATTTAGGGTTGGGTGAACCTGGGACTTTGCAGCCTCAGGCATCAAAGTCTTTTTGCATAACCATTATGCTATCTCCCCCACCCTAGATTATATTGTAACACTTTAACCTCCTGGCGTGGGGGGGGGTCTTGCTTGCTCTCTTAGGTCTTGATGTAGATTTATCTTCCATGCTTACATGGAGGCTGTAGAGTTCTCCTCTTGTAACATTAATTGAGCCACTGTTCTGGCAGTGCCTGTACATGGTTGAACACTGTAATTCAGTGCTTCATGAAGTGTGCTCCCCCCCCCCAGACATGAAACTCTTTCAGGTCAGAAACTGTGTTTAACATTTCTTTTGCATCCCTCCTGGCAACACAGCATATGCTGGACACCTGGTTACTGCTCCATAAATATTTATTGCATAGATAAATAAAGTAGGTTACATTAAGAGAGCAGGGTGACTGGGCAGATGGTGCCCAAATGACAAAACCTCCACTTTTTTTTCCCCCCTGCTAGAAGTGATGGCACATTTTGATAAGTCCCCCACAAGATTCCTACAAAAAACAAACAAACAAAAAAACTCTTAACTATATTAGTAAAGAAGACGGGCAGAGAAAGAACCGGTTTCTTCTAAGTATATAGTTCAGTGGTGGTCATGGAAGGTTTCTCTGATTTCCTTCCAGTACAACTTACACTTAAGCAGAGCAGAATGCAGGAGTGAAATGCTCAGCTTTCACTCATGCGTGTAGAAAGCCACATGGTGGCTCCCACCACTAGTGATTTCAGATCTGTATAATAATCCTGTCTTGACTTTTTTTACAACGTCTTGACATTGTTAGCTATACTATCTGTACTTTCTGTCTATCCAAAATATTAGTGTGATGACTATTATCCCTCAACTTTTTTTTAACTGGAGCAGGACAAGACAAAAAAAAAAAAAAGAAAGAAAGAAAGAAAGAAAGAAAGAAAGAAAGAAAGAAAGAAAGAAAAAGAAAGAAGAAAACATAACACAATCACTGCAACACAGTACTAATGATTTCAGATCATCTTGACAAAGCATCCCTGAATGCCATATGAACTATGGACAAATCTGAAAGACATTTAGTGTCACTAACATTTTCTTTTTAAGTAGTCAACAATGTCCAGAATTTGTTTATACCTATATTGTGCATTTTAGATTCAACAGTGAAGGGGAAATCTCATTATTACAGACTTCACTAGAAGATCTTTGAAGTCCCTTTCAGCTTTAAAATGCTGAATATAATTCAGAATTTGTGATCATCTGAAGTAGGTAAAAGTGGAGATTTACTTTTGAATGGTCCATGAAGCAAAGACTTGCTAATAGTATAAACAAGGTTGCTTGAGGCTTGTAACCAATGAAGCGATTCTGAAAGATTTGAACACCTATGTGATACAAATGGGTCTAACTTCAAGTGGTTTCCACTAACATAAGGTTTTTTTTTTTTGCAGTACTGAATATTGTGGTATAAACCTGAAAGTATCCTATTTACATTGTTATAGTTTTTTGATTTTTGTTAATTCAGATTATTTTTCCATTTTGCCTATGTAATTTACCCCTTTTTTAGTGAATGTGTTATTAACTTGATTTATTTTAAAATTACATTAGCATTGATGTTTTTTTTCACTTCCAACCCATGTAAGGTAAAGATAGGGAAATGGAAACAGAGGGAAAGAGGCATTTTTATAGTAACCTAATTACTCTTTGAGGAATAATACAAACTCCAGCATATCTTATACTTAGCTCTAATTTGAATATACATTTACAACTCTTCAAGAGTACAAATGAATTACTACATAAATTGTAAAACTAGACTGAATTTTTTATTCTTAATTTTCTTCTTTAACAGGTTGTCATCTTAATTTGTTTTTCATGTTAAATAATTTCCACGTATCTCAATTCTAAGGAATATTCTTTCTGCACTATGTGTGTAACTGAAAATTTGTTTTAGGAAACAGGAAAACTTAAAACAGCAAAAGTCCAGGGGGCCAGGCGGTAGCACAATAGGTTAAGCACACATGGCACAAAGCTCAAGGATTGACATAGGGATCCCGGTTCGAGTCCCTGGCTCCCCACCTGCGGGGGTTTGCTTCACAAGTGGTGAAGCAGGTCTGCAGGTGTCTATCTTTCCTCCTCTCTGTCTTCCCCTCCTCCCTCGATTTCTCTCTGTCCTATCCAACAACAGCAATGACAATAAATACAACAATAAGGGCAACAAAAATGGAAAAAAATGGCCCCCCAGAAGCAGTGGGTTTGTAGTGCAGGCACTGAGCCCCAACAATAACCCTGGAGGCAAACAAACAAACAAACAACAACAAAAAACCCCAGCAACGTCTTAAAGATCTGTACAGATAATATACATGCAGCATTTTACAAGGCTAGTATCAAAATGCTTACTTTTTAATGACTCATTTGTAAGGTAGAACACAAAATTAAAAAAACTGGCTTTAAAATGCACTGTAGAGGGGCAAAGACTCTCGTGCCTCAGGTTCAAAGGCCTCAGGTTTGGGGGCCAGGCAGTAGCGAAGCGGGTTAAGTGCACACAGAGCAAAACTCAAGGACCAGAGTAAGGATCTTGGTTTGAGCCCTGGCTCCCCACCTGCAGAGGGGTCGCTTCCTGGGCAGTGAAGTAGGTCTGCAGGATTCTATCTTTCTCTCCCCGTCTTCCCATCCTCTGTCAATTTCTCTCTGTCCTATCCAACAACAGTAGCAATGACAACAATAACAAGAACAATAAAATGGGAACAATGTCCTCCAGGAGCAGTGGGTTCATAGTGCAGGCACTGAGCCCCAGTGATAACCCTGGAGACAAAATAAGTTAAAAAAAAAAAAAAAGGCCTTGCGTCAATCCCTTGCACCACCATACACCAGATCTTATTAATATGCTACAATGTCTACTGGAGGTTGTCTGCACAGAAATCTCTATGGTCTCCCTCTGCAAGCATATTTTCTAAAGACCAGTTTATGACTAACAGGTAGGGTAGTGAACTTTTTAACAGCATCATTGGCTAGATTCTATAGGCCATGTGAATGCCAATAGGAAGCTATGTCTGCAGTAACATCAGAGACAAAATGCAGTGCTAAGTTATTTACTTGTTGTACTTTAAGTATTTTCAAACACTTTGAAGATATTATTATAATATTTAGTTAAATAACATAATTTAATAACTGATGTATTTTTCCTCAGTGACATTATCAAAAACTTTGAGGACCCTGGTGTTGTTAACAGTGAGTAGGATGCTGAACTCGAAATGTGAGATCCCAGGTTCTTTCCTTGGCATCCCATGTGCTAGAGTGATGCTCTGGTTCTCTCTACCCACCCCATCTTGTGTTAAATAAATAAATAAATAAATAAATAATAAAAAAAAATATATATATATATATATTATTGCTACCAGGGTTATCGCTGGGTCCTGGTGCTGCCACTTCAAATCCATGGCTCCTGGTGGCCATTTTTTCCATTTTATTTATTTATTTATTTATTTATTTATTTATTTTTACAGGAGAGAGAAATTGAGAGGGAAGAGGAGACAAAGGAAGAGAGACACCTGCAGATGGGGAGTGGGGACTCGAACCCAGATCCTTGCATGTGGAGATATGTGCGCTTAATTGAGTGTGCCACCCCCTGGCCCTACTAAATAAAATCTTTAAAAAGAGAAAAGCTAAGGGAGGATCTGTAAATATATTCACTCAATAATTTGGGCAACTGAGGTCTCGAGAGACAGTCACTGACACATGGCTCCACTAATCTGTAATGAAGAAAGCACAGCTGTCTGACCCTAACACCTGTACTCTTAAATGCTTTAAGGTACTATCTTCTGTTGTTGCAGTGGCTTCACTGCTCTGGGGTGACTTTTTCAGATAGAGAGCGATAATGGAATCGAGAGGTGGAAAGCCACCAGCAGCACCAACACTTCCCTCCTACACGGTGGGCTCCTGGCTCACACATGCATAAAGCAGTCAACATCCCAGGTGAACTATCTTTTCTGACCAAGTGAACAAGATTTCACTGGGTTTCTTCTTTCTCACTTGAATGATCTTGCAGCCTGAATCTCTCCCTATTTCATATATGAAGTTTTCTCTTAGTATGGTTTAACAATGAAATGACATGGGGTTATTATATTGGAAGAGGCAAAGAAACTGGTCTACACCCTTAGATATTTTGAATGACTGTATAAAAAAGGAACATAATTTTTACAACATAGAGGGTAGAGGCTGTGTTTGGATTCTGGTGTATGATGGTGGAAAAGGAATTGGGTTGGGGGTGAAAGTGTTTTGTAGGATGGGGGTATAGCATAATGGTTATGCAAAGAGACTTTCATGCCTGAGGCTCTAAAGTCCCAGGTTCAATCCCTCACACCATCATAAGCCAGAGCTGAGCAGTACTCTGGTTAAAAAAAAAAAAAATGTTTTGCAGACACCTATTATGGGAAGAGGAGATATTATACCCATGTGTCAACAACTGTACTGTGAACCATTCCTACTCGCAACAAAATGACTTAAACATAGCACCATTATTAAAATATCATATTTCTCAGCAATGTAGACAGGCTTTTAAAAATTTTCTATCTGGTTTCATCAGTTTTTCAATATGAGCTTTTCTGAAATTCCTTGCATCAGTGGAATGACTGCTTGGATCTCACTCAGTGCAGGATTTCTGCTTCATGCCAAGTGGCTAGAAAGGGCAAGCCTCACTCATTACTTTTTAACAGAAAGGAAATGCAATCATGTAGAAAAAAGATTCTGTCGAAGAAATGTTTGTTCTAGAGATCCTCGTAAACGAGGCTTAAAATTTAGTGATCTCAAATCCTTTCCTGGTTCTTTTCTCTACTTGCTGTCTAAAATGAGTATTACTATATATTTTGCAATAAGTATCACCTAACTGCAGATGGCAACCAGCTCAAAGAAAGCTGTTCTGTGTTACTACTTTACTCTCAATGACATCGTGGATTGGTAGTTACTGATAAAGTGGACTTGCAAAAATCATCAAAACAGAACTAAGAAAACTCATAATTTCATATGAAAAGAAAAACCAAAATTTGCTAAAGAGTGTTACTGAAATATTTGTGTAAAATTATACCCTGTACAATTACAGGTAAATACTTCTTGATTGATAGTAATGGCCAGAAAAAAGTTAATGTAACTACTAAAGATTTATATTTTTCTTCTTCCCATTGCTTTACCACTCAGTCAACTTTTTCAAATAGAGTCACAGAGAGAGAGAGAGATGTAAAATTACCACAGCACAGAAGTCCTCTCCAGAGGATTGGGGGCCAGACTTGAAGCTGAGGGCCATGAGTATGACAAAGTAGACACATTATCCAGTTATCTTGCTAGCTCTGTGAAGAGTTTTTTGGGAGGGGGTCATCATGTTTTTTTGGGGGGCTCAGTACCTGCACAATGAGTCTACCATTCCCAGTCGCCATATTTTCCTGTTCATTTTATTTGATAGGAAAGAGAAATTGAGAGGGAAGGGAGGGACATAGGGAAAGAGAGAGATACCTACAGACCTGCTCTATCACTCCGGAAGCTTCCTTCCCCTAGCAGGCGGGGAGAGGGGTGCATTGTATACTGTAACATTGTATACGGGTCCTTGTATACTGCAACATGTGTGCACGACCAGGTGTGCCACCATCAGCCCCCTAGCTTAAGAAGGTTTAAAAAAACCACTTTATTGGAGTTGCTCACAGTACAACTGCTGACACATGGATACCGTATGTCAGTTCCCCATGACAGGTGTCTACAGAACACTCAACATCTGGCTAGTATAATTACATTACATTTTATAATTTTTAGAAAATATGTCTCCTCCCCACTTGAATTCACTCTAGTATTTCTTTTGTTTACTTTTTAAAATATTTATTTATTTTCCCTTTTATTGCCCTTGTTTTTTCTAGTACTTTTTTCTAATGCTTGTGTGTTAAGTTCCTAGGTTTTATTTTACTAATTTAACTTTTTATTTTTATTTATTTATTATTGGATAGAGAACGAGAGACACTTGCAGCCCTGCTTCACCACTTGTGAAGCTCTCCTGCTGCAGGTGGGACCAGGGCCTTGAACCCGGGTTCTTGTGCACTGTAATGCATCAGCTGTGTCATCGCTTGCCGCCCCCCTTTTTTATTTTTTCCCACTGCCTGCTGCCCTCCCTTCTTCCCCCCTTCTCTCCCTCACTTTCTTTTCTCTTTATTCTTCTTTTCATAGAGACAAGGAAAGAGAGAGAGAGAGAAAGACACTTACAGTATTGCTCCATCACTTGTGAAGCTCCCCTCCCCACAGGTAGAGATTGGGGGCCTACACACCTGGGCCCTCACACATGGTATATGTGTGCCTGTGCTCGACCCCACACTTGAATACTTTCTTTTTTAAAATATTTATTTATTTCCTTTTGTTGTCCTTGTTGTTTTATTATTGTAGTTATTATTGATGTCGTCATTGTTGGATAGGACAGAGAGAAATGGAGAGAGGAGGGGAAGACAGGGGGAGAGAAAGACACCTGCAGACCTGCTTTACCACCTGTGAAGCGACTCCCCTGCAGGTGGGGAGCCAGGAGTTTGAACCGGGTTCCTTACGCTTTGCGCCACATGCACTTAACCCGCTGTGCTACTGCCCAACTCCCCACTTAAATACTTTCAACGGTTATCCTGGACAACAGCATTCTGTGCAACCGACATACACTGTTTCATGCCAAGTCCCACTGAAAATAAAATCAATCCCACATCTATGTCGTGGTCATTACAATTTAGTTGCTCCTTACAGTTCAATCTTAAATGTCATCTGCATTGACTCAAATAGAACAGAATAATTTTTTTTTCCTTCTTTGCTCTTGTTTTACTGTTGCTTAAGAATTTCAGTTAATCACACTCATTTATTCAGAGCCTTTAGGCTTAGTATACAGGAAAAAAAAAAATGAAATCAAACCAAACCACATAACCACAATGACACTGATTCAGTGGGTCACTGAATCACTAGCTTTCCCAGAGGAGCAAAGCTTCTGTCAACTACACTTGGCATGGCCCTGCCTTACATAGGTTTCTGTGTGTGTGTGTGTGTGTGTGTGTGTGTGTGTGTGTGTGTGTGATGGACCACGACATTATATTTTTATTTTCAATTATTTTTAGATATCTTAAAGTCATATTTTATTTATTATTGGATAGAGACAGAGAAACTGAGAGGGCAGAGGGAGATAGAAAGGGAAAGTGACCGAGAGACATGCAGCCCTGCTTCACCACTCGTGAAGCTTTCCCCCTGCATGTGGGAGCCAGGAGCTTAAACCCAGGTCCTTGCACACCAATGTGTGCTACCACCTGGCCCCAGAAACTATATTTTTTATAACTTGTTTTAATGACAGAACATACCAGGAAGAAAAAAATTCTGCGATTTTTCACTCTACCCAAAGATTTCTTTTTGCCCTTCCTCCCTCCCTTTCTTTTTTTCTGAAGCACAGAATGAAAACGACAGAAACCAAAGGGCACAACAGCCTCCTTCAATATGGTGGATTCCAGGCTGTGCTCAATGATGGGTCACGCCTATGGCAAAGAAAGCAGCACTCTATCCAAGTGAGATATTTTGCTACCCCCTCCATCATACCTCAATTTTCAGACTCCCTAGTACCATTTTACACATATAGAATTTTTCTTTCTTTTTTAAAAATCAATTTCTTCAGTTAGGAGAGGTGTCCCAGTGGGTGGAGTATAAAAATGACTTCCATGTGTGAGGTCCTAGTGTCACATATGCTAGAGTGATTTTTCTGGTCCCTCTCTTCTAATAAAATAAATAAGTAGGTATATTTTTCCAGAGCATTGCTTAAAATATCAATTTATTCACGTTTTCAGAAATATGTCTACAGAGGGCTGGGTGGTAGCACACCGGGTTAAGTGCCCGTCGTGCAGCGAAGTGCAGAGATTGGCACATGGATCCAGCTCCCCACCTACATGGGGGTTGCTTCACAAGCAGTGAAGAAGGTCTGCAGAGGTTTATTTCCCTCCCCTTGTCTTCACCTCCTCTCTCAATATCTCTCTGATCTATCCAACAACAGCAGCAGCAGCAGCATCAACAACAATAATAGCAACAACAATGGAAAAAAAAATGGTCTCCAGGAATAGTGAATTCCTGGTGCAGCCACAGAGCCCCAACAATAACCCTGGAGGCAAAGAAAAGAAGAGAAGAAACAAAGGAAAGGAAAAGAAGGAAAAGAAAAGAACTATTTCTGCAGATCAGATGGAATAAAGTACTATCATGAGCTGCAACTGAGATGTGCCTCAAATTTGATTGTGGATTATTTGACTGCTGTGCCGTAAAAGAGTCTTCCCAAATCATGTATTAGACTGTGGAGTCATGGACAAAATAAGTCTATGGACGGAGGTTAAGTTTTGGGGAAAATGCTGTAATCTTAGCTTGCACAAGGTATGCATATAACTGAGAATGCCTAACTGAGTTTTTGCTATTATTATTTTTAATATTTATTTATTCCCTTTTGTTGCCCTTGTTTTATTGTTATAGTCATTACTGATGTTATTGTTGTTGGGTAGGACAGAAAAATGGAGAGAGGAGGGGAAGACTGGGGTGGGGTGGGGTGGGGTGGACACTTGCAGACCCGCTTCACTGCTTGTGAAGTGACTCCCCTGCAGGCGGGGAGCTGGTCCTTGCACTTGTGTGTTTAACCCGCTACGTTACCGCCCGACTCCTGGTTTTGTTATTTTAAAGTACCAGGGGCTGGGTGGTGGTATGTTCAGTAGAGTATACATGTGACTATACCTGCTGATCTGGGTTCAAGCCCCCCGCCCCCCAACACCTGCAGGGGGAAGCTTCACAAGTACTGGAGCAGGTATCTCTCCTTTTCTCTGTCTCTCTCCCATTCTCCTTCTCTAGCAAAATGAAGATTGTGGGGGGGGGGGATAGCTACTGGCAACCAGAGTCATCTTGCAAGCACAGAGCCCCAGTAATAACCCTAGTGGCAAAATAAGTAAATAAGTACCACTAAGTACACCTTTTAATTTAACAACGAATCTATCTCATTTGACCACAAAATTCCTTTGAATTGAAAAGAGGACAGGTATTATCACTATAAATCACTCTTACATTAATTATTTTTTTATTTATTTTATTTATTTATTCCCTTTTTTTGCCCTTGTTGTTTTATTGTTGTAGTTATTATTGTTGTTTTCGTTGTTGGATAGGACAGAGAGAAATGGAGAGAGGAGGGGAAGACAGAGAGGAGGAGAGAAAGATAGACACCTGCAGACCTGCTTCACCGCCTGTGAAGCGACGCCCCTGCAGGTGGGGAGCCGGGGTTCGAACCGGGATCCTTATGCCAGTCCTTGTGCTTTGCACCACCTGCGCTTAACCCGCTGCGCTACAGCCCGACTCCCAACATTAATTTTATAAAGGAGAATAATTTGCAGTGAGAACTGTAAATTTGAAAGGAGCACATAATATGTTTAAACTGTTTTTCAACCACCATTTTCATATGACTATCCTGAATCCTGTATTTGATATTTTGATGCTTTGACTATTAACAAACAATAAGCAGAGACATTTTAAAAAGCTACATTTCATAATATTCTTTTTAAAATAAATCATTGAGAGGGTGGGTGTTCGGCTTCACGGAGTGGGGGAGTTGGGTAGGACACAGTCTTGGTGGGAATGGTGTTTATGAAAAAAAAGTTAATAATTCATTGAAGCATCTTAATTCTATGGTCAATTTATTACATAACATAGTGAAATTATTTCCTTTTTTCCATTGCAATTCACTTATCACAAATATTAATTGGACCAGTCATTTGCCACGTAAATTTAAGAACACTTTTATTAATTAGTTTTTGTCCACATTTAAGCTTTACATGGGTTGAGTGGTGGTGTAACCCATTGAATACACATGGTATCATGTGCAAGGACCTGGTTTTAAGTCACTAGTCCCTACCTGCAGAAAGGAAGCATCAAAATGGTACAGCAATGCTGTAGGTGTTTCTTTCCCTATTTCCCTCTGTCTCTATGAAAAGAGAAAAAAAGGGGGGGAGGGGAGAGAAAAGGAGAAGGGGGAAGGAGAAAAAAATGGCTAAAGGGAATAGTCAGGTTGTTGTACAGGCACCAAGCTCCAGTGATAATCCAGGTGGAAAAAAGAAAAAAGAAAAAGTATTACAGCAAATTCACCAAGGGGGAAAGAGACACTTTTTTTTTTGCCTCCAGGGTTATTACTGGGGCTCAGTGCCTGCACTATGAATCAAATATAAAATGTGGGGCCAGGTGGTGGTGCACCTGGTTAAGTACACACATTCCAGTGAGCAAGGATCCACATTCAAGCCCCTGTTCCCCACTTGCAAGGGGAAAGTTTCACAAGTGGTGAAGTAGGGCTGTAGGTGTCTGTTTCTCCCTCTCTGCCTCCCCTTTCCCTCTCAATTTCTCTGTCTCTATCCAGTAGTACATAAAGAAAACATTAAGAGATACATAAAATATAATTTTACTAGCCAGACATAAATGTCCAAAATTAAAACCAAATAAGCATGTAGACATATTATATTTTAAAAAATAAATGAAATCAACAGTAGTATCAGGGAGCATGTACTGTTTTTACATAGATTTCCTTGTTTCTTTAATGGAAAGAAAAATTAAGAAGAAAAGTTTTACATTTTCATCCAAAAGTGCTTTGCACCAAGTGGAACCTTGTGGTATAAACAGTACCTTACTCCTTAATAGACCAGGTAAAAGAAGAAATCAATTCACTAAGAACATTCATATCTGAACTTATCTAAAGAGACAGCATACATCAGCCTGTTGACTCCTAATACTACTTCCAAAATATAAAAGCTTTTAAATTTATGACTCAATTATTCTCAATATTATGAAAGTGAGTATGTATACTGAACTTTCTAGGTAAGTTCAGCTTTGATAAAATAGCCTTTAAAAAACAAAATCAAGTTTCTCAACATAATTGCATAGTTCTTACTCTTTAAATTATTTTTGCATAAGTAACTTCACAAATGAGAGAGAAAAAAGTATTATCAAATGTATCCTGGTTTTGAATCTGGAATGTAAGACCATTCTATTTATGACCTAATATCATACTATTTTTTAAAAGGGCACAAATTACACATTACATTTTTTATCTAAACAGTACACTCTAATCTCTATCTATGGTGTCAGTCTTTTTTTTTTTTTAATTTATTCCTTTTGCTGCCCTTGTTGTTTTATGTTGTAGTTACTATTGATATTGTCATTGTTGGATAGGACAGAGAGAAATGGAGAGAGGAGGGGAAGACAGAGAGGGGGAGAGAAAGATAGACACCTGCAGATTTTCTTCACCGCCTGTGAAGAGACTCCCCTGCAGGTAGGGAGCCGGGGGCTTGAACCGGGATCCTTATTCTGGTCCTTGCGCTTTGTGCCACCCATGCTTAACCCACTGCACTACCGCTCAACTCAAATACCCTACTATTTTAATACTGTTTTCATGAATTACTAGCATATGCTATACCCCTTCAACTACTGAACTGTAATCTCCAAGGTTTGGAGCTATCATTAATTTTTTTGAAATTATTTATTTTTTTTTAATAGAGACAAATAAATTGAGAGGGGGAGGGGGAGGCAGAGTGGGAGAGAGACACCTGCAGCCCTGCTTCACTGCTTGTGATGTTTCCCCACTGCAGGTGGGGACTCGAGGTTTGAAGTCTTTGTGCATGGTAAGGTGAACACTTTACCAGGAGCATCAGCGCCCAGTCCTCTGAGCTTCATTTCCTGGTGTAAATAAGGGGTGTCTAAATCTAAATCTACTTCTCAGCTGGCTGGTGGGAATAAAATTACTTTTTTCTCCTTCTGGTCTTGTGTGATTCCCCCCCCCCCACTTTTGCTTTAATCCCTCTATTGCTAATTCCTTTTGTCTCTTTAAGGAACCTTCAATGAACCATCCAAAAAAGCCAACCCACCAAGCAAACAATGGAGCTAGCCACAAGTGCTGATGCTGCTGTCTGTCCCTTTTGTCACTGTTCTTCAGTCCCTGATATTCCTCAAGGAAATCATGAAACTTTCTCTTTCATCTTCATTCTTGCTTCCATTTCCCATCCCCCCCTTTTTTTTATCCCTTTTCTTGCTACTGAAAATTTGTATCCAATTATATTATCCAATCTTAAGAATCCTGTGAGCACTGTCTCCACACCGTTACTCTACGCCTCACAACTGATCTTTTGGTTGGCCGGTGATGATTTCACAGTGCTTGCTCACATACATCTCTGCCATTTTGTCCAGTTTATTTCTCATGTATATCCTTGATGAAGTAAGAGGGAATGCTGTCTTCCAATAAAATTCTTCTATGACCTCATGAAAGTAACCAACCCTCAATCTCTTCCTCAGCCTTTCTAGGGAACTTATGAGTAGAGTGGAGAGAAGGGGCGGAGAAGGAAGCAGCATGTTGGAATGGAGAGGAGAGACGACGGGGGTGGGGAGAGGTAGGGGAGCAGTTTTTCTGTAAAGCTGCTTTTGCTGCCCACTTTTTGATTTTACTTTATTATTATTAGTATTATGGCACCAGTATTAGTATTATTAGTATTATGGGTGCCATGAATACACTATGAATCCATTTCTACCAGAGGCCAATTTTATCTAACAGAAATTGAGAGGGGAAGTTGGATATAGAGAGGTAGAGAAAGACACCTGCAGATGTGCTTCACTGCTTGTAAAGCATTCTCCCCAGCAGGTGGGGAATGAGAGCTCGAACCCAGGATCCTTGTGTAAGGTAACATGTATGCTTAGCTAGGTGCACTGGTCCCTGCCTCCAAAATCCCCCCACCACACCACTTTTCTGCCTTAAAGTCCTTACATTAAGTGTATGATTTGAATGTTGTTGTAATTTCTACAACAAAAGATATTAGAGGCCAGAGAGACTACATTGTCAAATGTACTACTTGTGATTAAAAAACTGGAGTCAATTGCAGATGAAGATTTGGGGTCTCAGTTTTGGTAATAGCTAGTAGGTCTATTTTAGGTATATTCCAAAGGGCCATGACTTTATTAGTTTCTGCCTGAGCCTGACATCTGATATGCAGGTGGACCCAGGTTATTATCTTGGGAGATGGGGAGTTGGGCGGTAGCACAGCAGGTTAAGCGCAAGGACAGGCATAAACATCCCAGTTCAAGCCCCTGGCTCCCCACCTGCAGGGGAGTCACTTCACAGGTGGTGAAGCAGGTCTGCAGGTGTCTATCTTTCTCTCCCTGTCTTCCCCACCTGTCTCCATTTCTCTCTGTCCTACCCAACAATGATGACATCAATAACAACAACAATAACAACTACAACAACAATAAAAAAACACAACAAGGGCATCAAAAGGGAATATAAATAAACATTATCTGGGAGATGATGTCATGGCTGGAAAAAGGGCTAGAAAGCTGGGTCAGGGAAGAGAGTAGCTCCCAAATATGGGAAAAGTATATAAATATTGTTGACTATAAACCCCATTGATTTGATCTGGGACCCATATTCAACTTAGGAGCATATGTAACCTCTACATCCCTGTAGGTCCGAATTTGCATTCTGTGGTCATCAGAGCCCTGCGCCACTAGGGAAAGAGAAAGACAGGCTGGGAGTATGGATCGACCTGTCAATGCCCATTTTCAGCGGGGAAGCAATTACAGAAGCCAGACCTTCTACCTTCTGTACCTCATAATGACCCTGAGTCCATGTTCCCAGAGGCACAAAGAATAGGAAGGCTATCAGGGGAGGGGATGGGATACGGGATACGAAGCTCTGGTGGTGGGAATTGTACCCCTCTTATCCTATGGTCTTGTCAGTGTTTCCATTTTATAAATAAATTAATTAAAAAAAAACTGGAGTCTAATACATAGTATATATAAAGTATGAAACTTGGGAGGTAGAGAAAGCAATGTCAAATGCTTTAGAAAACTTTTTAATGAATTATACATACATATATACATACACATACATGTATTAAGTTACATATATTAATATTACATATACTTTAGGATATAAACTGAAGGTATTAATGGTATACTAGATTATCATAAATTACATATATATGACTTATAAAAACTTATACAGAACATCTGGCTTATGGAGAGAAATGGTAGATTTAACTTATAATGGATATTATCACGTTAGTGAGTCTTTGTTGTCTTTGAAACAGGCATTAATGTTTTGACATCAAGTTGGATAGGTATCAGAAAAAAAAAAAGGTTAGAAGGAGAAAGAAAAGGCTTTATGCTCAGTTCTCAAGATATGCTGAGAAAAGAAACTCCCTAGAGCCTCTATCTCTGTGACAGATGAGAACCACTGGTGTGCAAAAGAACAAGAACAAGGTGGGCAAGGACCAATTAGCTAACTGAGAACACCCCCCCCCCACCCCAGGTCTATGCAAACAAAAATCCTGTGTTCTGGCCCACTGAGGAGAATTTGGAACAAAAGTTCATGATGGATTGGTTATCACAAGGGAAAATGCTTTTCCCTGACTCTCTCCCTCCCCCATCTTTTTCCTTCTCTCTTTATTTTTAACTCCTCTAAGTACTATTTTATACTTAACACAGATACAATTTGGAAATTTTTAAATTCCACTGATACTGTAGAGTGAGCGTCACGATAAATGAATCTGTTCGAGAAGCTCTGTAGTTTTCACAAGAGTCAGCTCATTCCATTAGATTTTGTGCGGTTCTCAGGTAAGTTTAATTTTTTTCAAGATTTGATTCTAAGTTTACTTTTCATTTTATATTATTACTTAGATAGTGATTGAATAGTGGTTGACATTAAGACTTCAGGGGTATAGTTCTACACCACACTAACAACCAGACTTCTATGCTCCCCCTCCCACCATAATCTCACAAAGTTCTAAAATTTGGTTACTTTTTTTTTGTAAGTTTGTATGTATGAATTAATTATTTTTTCATAAATGAGCAAAACCACCCAGGAGTTATCTTTCACCTCTGGTATTATTAAACATAATCACCTGAGGTAAAGTTAAAATTCTGCTAGTTTATTTGCTAGTATTTACTCTTCCTAAAAGCAGACAACTATTAATTTAATGCTAATGTCAAAAGAAAAAAAGCAACATTTTGTTCTAGTTTACTACCAAGTTGTGGGAATTGGAGAAAGGTAAGCATCTTGTATTTGAAAAAAAAAAACAAATAAACAACAACAAAAAACAATATAATGTCTACCTGCCTGCAGAGAGTAAGAATTTATGTTGTGAGAGAAATCACGGCTGGCTGCCACTTCTTTTATTTGCTACCTTAGTAGAAGGAGTCAAGTGGACTCATCTGTTAGTCTCACCAAGTAACTATCTTTATTCAAAGTATAGATAATAATGGTATAAAACAATTAATATGGCCACACATGATTTCATTATAAATTACTTTGCCGTACATGCTTATTTTTTCAAGGTCAGAGATTATTTTTGATAGGGGTAACTCATCACAAAAGTTAACACATCTGAATAACTTCAAATATTTGTGAGGACAGTTATATGTAGAGTAGGAAAACTTCTGTAGTTACTATTTTAAAATGCCAAATGAAATATTTTCGTATTTTATGTATGCACAAGTACACACATATACACACCATACTTATGTGTGTATAAGTATGTAAGTCAGGAGACTATCATTATTCATCTTATATCATTAGTGAATGAATTCTTTATTGACATCTATGTGGAGAGTACTAAGACAAGTTTTTATGTTCTCGAAGGGAGGTGAGGAGGAAAGGTAGGGAACAGAGACTAATCCAAAGTTACACAATAGAGTTGGGGTTGGATGGCCCCATACAATATCGCTCATGGCTTTACCATGTGCAAGGCTTGGGTTTGAGCCTGGCCCTCACCTCATGAAGGAAGCCTTGGTGCTGTATTCTCTTAGCCTCTCTGCTATCTCTTAACAACAAAAGATAAATATTATCAAGTGAAAAATGAAATTGTCTTAAGTCATTTAAGTTATATCGATCTTAAAATTGAGTTGCATTGAATAGTATTTTGTGAATCATTCCTGTTGTTTTCCTATATTCAAGTTCTACTAAGAATATCAACTTTTTCTTACAGGAAAAAAATGTTTAAAATTCTAGCCTTAATAAAATTAACCATAGAGTCAGCAGAGCTATGGTATCAAGTATTAGATAACTATGGATAAAAGTAGATTGATTGATTGATATTTTATTACAGGTAAAGGCAGTTTGTGGGGGCTTAAACAGAGAGATATTGAAAGTCCAGGACAGGATTTTTGTATTTAGAGAAGTGTTTGTTTTATGTGTGTGTTTTTATGATGGGAATAAGAGGAAAGTACTCAATAGACTTGGACCTCTAATATGAAATTTACCAGCAGTGTAAATAACTATTCCCAGAACAACTTTAGATCTAGAATTTAATGTCATATCAGAAGAGCAGCTCCTTAAGACATGTTATTATTTTCCCTCATGTTTAACTTTCACAGTCAGTTTCCTTTAGGAAGAACACTTCTATATAGTATTATTTACATGTCACAGGAAGATGGATACATTTAAGTAATATTATGGAATAGACATACAACATTGTTGTCATACAGTGTTAAAATCTATTAAAGGGAGTTATGTTTATTATTTATAACACTGATGAGTGACTTCTCTATGTTAAATTCTGTAACACAGTGTGGACCCACTTGCTATTCTCATTATTTAGCTTAAAAGCCTTTCATTATAAATATATACATTTAAATACCTGGCTTTGATTCCTTGTTGGCCATATGATACTTACTTTGGAGAAACTGAATTTAGATTAATTTTTTAATTCTTCTACTGTTATCACTGTCTTAAAATTTCATTGGCAGAACATACACACACACACACACACACATACGGAATTCTGAATAGGCTTGAATTAACTTTTTTTTCCTGTAGATTTTATGGGGAACAGGGGAGGTTCTCGGGGGCTTCACCCACTCCAAGCTGACTTTTTCAAATAGAGGCAGAGAAAGTGAAAGAGATGGGGCCAGGTGGTATTACACCTGGTTGAGCACGTACATTATAATGTGCAAGGACCCAGGATCAAGCCCTGGTCCCCACATGCATGGGAGACTATTTACAAGTTGTGAAGCAGCGCTGTAGGTATATTCCTTTCTCTATATCTCCCCCTCCCTTCTCAACATCTCTCTTTATCCAAACTTAAAAAAAAAGATTTTCCTATTTCCCATAACCCCATGATATGGATGAATTATTTTTAAAAAAGTGAAAGAGACTGTATCACAAATACTTCCTTCAGTGCTGGCTGGGCTTGAACCTGGGTCTTAAACATGGGCAAACCAACACACAATCCAAGTGAGCTATTTTGTTGGGTCTTAATAAATTTTTTTAGTTATATACAGAGAAAATAAACTAAAATGAAATTCAGTTTTTGATTTATTACAGGAATTGAATTGGCAATGGTGAGAATAGCACTTAAGGTTTTTAGTTTTGTTTTTTAAATTTTTATTTATTTATTTATTTCCTTTTGTTGCTCTTGTTTTAGTGTTGTTATTAATGTCATCATTGTTGGATAGGACAAAGAGAAATGGAGAGGAGGGGAAGAGAAAGATAGACACCTATAGATCTACTTCACCACTTGTGAAGCGACTTCCCTGCAGGTGGGAAGCTGGGGGCTCGAGCCGGGATTTTTACACTGGTCCTTGCGCTTTGTGCCACCTACACTTAACTCACTTCACTACTGCCCAGCTCCCATTTATTTTATTTTTGAGAGAGATGCAGAGAGAGAAAGACATAGAGAAAAACAGAAGAGCACTGCTCAGCTCTGGCTTATGGTGGTGCGGGGGATTGAACCTGGAACTTTGGAGCCTCAGGCTTGAAAGTCTCTTTGCATAACCATTATGCTATCTACCCCCCGCCCTTTTTTTTTTTTTTAATTTTGGATACAGAGAAAAATTTAGAGAAGAGAGGGTGAAACACACACACCTGCAGTACTATTTCACTGCTTTTAAAGCCTAGCCACAGGTATACCCATGTAGCTGCATACTGTAATGTGTTTTTTCAACAGGTGCAACATTGCCTGGCCACCAGTATATTAAATTTTTACCTAGATATTTTAACATGAACTTATTTATTTGAGGTTCTGATTGCTGTATTCACAAATTTTGCAAACTTATTCATATATATTAAAAACTTTGACTTAAAAAGGATCTACAATTAGGACCACCAAAGATAGGAACTCTAGAATATGAATAATCCTATATGAGGAGGCAGGTGGTTGCACACCTGGTTGAGCACAAGTTATAATGCCCAAGGACCCAGGTTCAAGCCTCTGGTCCCCACCTGCTGGAGGGGAAGCTTCCCAAATAGTGAAGCAAGTCTGCAGGTGTCTGTCTCTCTCTGTTCTATATTCCCAATCTATTTTGATTCTTCTCTGTCTTTATCCAATAAAAATTAATTAAAATATTTTAAAAATAACATATGTGGTAAGCAATGTTAGACAGTTTCTTTTATTCTTGTGCTTAAGAACATAGTCACTAATATAATTTTTCTAATTTTATTTTTAATTTATTCCTAAAATCTTTTTCTTAAGGATTATAATATACTCATGTTTTAGATGAGAAAACACAGTAATAAAATACAAATATCTTACTTGAAATATAGAGTTTATTCTGTTATCACCAACATACTACTCACTACTCATATTTCATTTAGACAAACCAATGTGCACAGTCACTTGTTTTTGATATTTTTGTTCTTAAATATTTCAAAGTTTATTTACTTGTTGATTGACAACACAACTGATTTTAAGGATCTTTCAATTAACTACAGTCATCTATGTAAAACTACAATGATTTCTCCCCCAAGAGAATTTTAAAAATGTAGCAACAGCATACCTAGCACCTCTGAGGACTCAGGTTCAATCTCCAGCATCATCATAAATTAGAAATTATCAGTACTTTAGTCTCTCTCTCTCACATACACACACACACACACACACAACATTAAACAGATGTATCTTTAAAAGAAAACTAGCTGCAGAGAAAACTATGATGTGTAGCAGTTATGAAGAAGAATTTTGGGGTATGAAATTCAATCAGCCCCCCCGACACACACACCAGATATATTGCCATAGCTCACAGTCTACACTGTTCCTAGACACTTTTGAGAGGGTGACACAGAGTGACAGATTAGGAGAAGGCTTCAACACTGCTCCATCACTAGAGAAGCTTTCCCCATATCAGTGAGGGTCGAGGGGTTTGAACCTGGATCTTCAGGAATGCTAACATATGCTGACTGGTCACACACACTCCCTCTATTTTATTAAGGGTAAAACAAAGAAAAAAGGAGAGAGAGAGAGAGAAACAGAGAAAAGGAGATACCTCTAGCACTGTTCCACTGCTCTTCAAGTTTCTGTCTATAGGTGGGGACTTAAGTGTTTTTCCTTTTTGTTATTGCTGGAGCTTCACTATTCAGGGCTAATTTTTCCTCCCAGACAGACAGAAACACAGGAGGGAGGCAAAGACACTGCAAAGTTTCCCCTAGTGCAGTGAGGGCCAGGCTTGAACCTAGATGACAAAGTAGCTAACCTCACAAATGCTCTATATTGCACTAAAACATGTTACTTAGGTTCATTTATTCATTTAAAAATTTTATTTATTGTTAATATTTTATTTATTTCATTTTAATGAGAGTCAGATATAGAGTACTGCTCAACTTTGGCTTATGGTGGTGGGGATTGAACCAGGGAACACAGAGCCTCAGGCATGAAAATCTTTTGCATAACCATTATGTTGTCTCTCCAGCCTGATTCATTTATCCATTATCAGCAGAGAAAGAAAAGAATGAGAAAAAACAAAAGAGTTGCTAAACTGTCCAATGGAGGAGGTACTGGGGATTAAACCTAGGACCACTAGGACCACGAGCATGCAGAATTGTGTGCCACCTAAGGGATACCTCTCCTCACCATCCCATCATAACTTTTCTGGAAGGAAGCAAAGCATCCTTGTTCCAGGTTGTGATAAGAGATATATTCCCCGACTTCCATGGATGCAAATTTCTGATTTTATGGATGTCAAAGAACAGACTTTCTAGAAGTCCAAAATTAGGCTAGACTGTATGAAGACACACATGCAACTTTGTTTATCTAGTTTAATAAATATAAGAATCAATTCAGCCAATCATGGTTGCTATAATTACCAGGTTATGAAAGTCCAATTCAGATTAGTGTGTCTGTAATGCTTTGTAGTGGCAAAGAGGAAATAAACCAGCTGTGAGAAGAAAAAGCAAAGCTTCTGAAGGCTGCCAAGAGAAAATCTTGGGAAAGTTTGTAGGTTTTTTTTTAATCTAAGGTAACTAGAGCTACTAAGCAGTCAAAGCACTAATGTCAGCCCATGTGTGACCTTTTCAATATCTTGAACTTCTTTTTTAAATCCCAGGAGTATTCTGTTGCTTAAGCTCAGTTAACTGTGTCTCCCATGTAATCAAACAGATTTGCCAAAAACAAAGAACAAATCATGTCCAAACACTGCAGACTAAGTATAATAGAAATGTCTGTTTTCTTTTTTCTTCTCTCTTTGTAGAGGCAGAGAGACAAGAGAATGACAGAGACTGTAGCAACTGAGCTGGGATCTTTGTGCCTGGTCCTTGCACTTTGCGCTATTTGTTCTTATCCTGCTGCTCTACAGCCTGCAACCCCCTCCCTGCAAGATATATTTTTAGACTTTAATTACTGAAGAATCTAGAAGCCTTCTTGTTCAATCAAAACCAGAAGACAAAACAGTTTCACACATAACAGACTGTGTGGCTTCTAATCTGAATCTGGCATTCAGGTGTTCTCTACTTAACTTTTGCTCTACTAGTGTGTGATGATGACCAGTGGAAGGCAAATGAATTTTGACACACAGGTCCTAAACACTCAAGTATCCTAGACTCTAAATTATCCTATACTTTATACTTTAAGTACTTGATTCACTGGCTTCTGTCACTAACATTGTGCTAATTGCTATGAAAAACTTTGTATTTTTCTTGGTCATTAGTAAAGATATGAAAAGCTAATAAAAATGTATATTCCTGAAAAATGTGGTTTATCTGTTTGTATAGCAGTTTTTGATCTCTGCTTTATCATTAGATTTAGATAATGATCTTATGATTTCTATTATTGTAGTATGCAAATGAGTGAGATGACAAATTCATATATAGACACACACACACACATATATATATGTATATTTTGGAAGGGGAAAAGGAAGACATAGCTTATAATTCTCATGTTTATTCAGGTGCTTACAGGGGGTATCAGAAAACAGAAAGCAAAACAAAAAAGACTTAAATGTATACTTTAATCCATTATTGTTAGAGTTACTTGAGTGAAAAAGACAAATTACATATTTTTAAATGTTAGTGTTGGGATCCGCGCGATAGCGCAGCAGGTTAAGTGCGGGTGGTGCAAAGCACAAGGACCAACGTAAGGAACTGGGTTCTAGCCCCCGGCTCCCCACCTGTTGGGGAGTCACTTCACAGGTGGTGAAGTGTCTGTCTTTCTTTCCCTGTCTTCCCCTCCTCTCTTCATTTTTCTCTGTTCTATCCAACAATGATGACATCAATAACAACAACAACTACAACAAGAATAAAAAACAACAAGGGCAACAAAAGGGAAAATAAATATAAAAAAAATGTTAGTGTTGGGGGTCATGCAGTAGCGCAGCGAGTTAAGTGCACAGGACTGACATAAGGATCCCAGTTCGAGCCCCCTGCTCCCCACCTGCAGGTGTCACTTCACAAGTGATGAAGCAGGTCTGCAGGTGTCTGTCTTTCTTTCCCCCTGTCTTCCCCTCCTTTCTTGATTTCTCTCTGTTCCATCCAACAACAATGACAGCAATAACAACAACGATAAACATCAAGGGCAGTGATAACCCTGGAGGAAAAAAAAAAAAAACTTAGTGTAGGTTATTTTTTGACTGCTCTGATTACCTAGAGTTTAGTTTATACACTGGATACAGAGTATTGACTGGGTATGCTATGTGTAGATTAATATTAGTGACCATTTAGCATGTAGCTTTTCAAGACTAGGTGCCTCTGGTCACAAATCCTAGTTTATGCCATTTTTTATTAAATCTACTTGTGTTAAGTTAGCCAGCTTTATTTTTTTTACCTAAAAAAAAATCCTGATCAAGGGGGTCAGGCGGTGGCGCAGTGGGTTAAGCTCACGTGGCGCAAAGCGCAGGGACCGGTGTAAGGATCCCGGTTCGAGCCCCCGGCTCCCCACCTGCAGGGGAGTCGCTTCACAGGCGGTGAAGCAGGTCTGCAGGTGTCTATCTTTCTCTCCCCCCCCCCCTGTCTTCCCCTCCTCTCTCCATTTCTCTCTGTCCTATCCAACAACAAAGCAACGTCAACAATGGCAATAATAACCACAACGAGGCTGCAACAACTAGGGCAACAAAAAGGGGGAAAAATGGCCTCCAGGAGCGGTGGATTCATGGTGCAGGCACCGAGCCCAGCAATAACCCTGGAGGAGAAAAAAAAAAAATCCTGATCAAATATAGTATTAACAGTTGTCATGATGGTTGGTTAAAGATAGAAATGTCAGATGGGAACAGAAACTAAATAAGTAGATGGGCCCGGACACAGATGCCTTCAAACTTCATGTCATGGTGTTTGGTCTTTGTTTTATAGCCCAGTGTATTTTAAGAAGGTTCTTAAGTCATTGTCAGATTTCAGTTTTTGATCATTCTGACAGCAGTGTATTTGAAGTTTATAAGCTTTGAGAGAGAATGATTAGTTAGAGGTTATTGAAGGTGAAATATATTGAAGGCCCAGAGTAGTGTATTTGTTTGTGATAGCTGTCCTAATAAAATATCGAATACTTAGTGTTTATGAGGGGCCAGGTAGTGGAGCATCTGATATAGTGCACATATTACAGTGTGCAAGAACCCAGGTTCAATTTCCATCCATAGTTGGATGGAGAGAAGATTCATCTTTAGTGAGACAGTGCTACAGGAGTCCCTCCCTATAACCTCCTTTTCTCTCAATTTCTCTATCTCTAACCAAAGTAATTGAATCTAAAAACTTAATGTTTCTAACAATACACATTTATTATCTGTCAGTCCTGTGGGTCAGACATGAATCCCACTCTTTTACAATTAAGCTATTATAGAAAATCATGCAAAGAGTGTAGTGAAATATCTAAGTTTTGAAAGAAACAATACTCAGCCTAAATTTCTTTATCCAGTCAAGTTATGATTCAGAAAGAAAAGAGAAATAAAACTTTCACATGGGGGATCAGGTGGTAGGGTAGCAGATTAAGCGCACATGGTGTAAAGCGTTAAGGACCTGTTAAGGACCTCAAGGTTTGAGCCCCCAGCTCCACACCTGCAGAGGAGTCACTTCATGGGCAGTGAAGCAGGTCTGCAGGTGTCTATCTTCCTCCCCCCCCACCCCATCTTCCCCTTCTCTTTCCATTTCTCTCTGTGCTATTCAACAATGACATCAATAACAACAATTATAACCATGACAATGATAAAACAAGGGCAAAAAAAGGGAACAAAATTGCCTCCAGGAGCAGTGGATTCATGGTGCAGGCACCGAGCCCCAGCAATAACCCTAGGGGAAAAAAATAAAATAAAATAAAACAAAATAAAATGAAACTTTCTCACACACACAAAAAAATAAACAGAAAATCTGTCATCACTAGGCTTGCCTTGAAATTAATGTTAATAGTTCTTCAGAGACAAGAAAAACAGATCAGAAACTGATCTATGGGGGCAAAGCCAAGATGGCGGACTGAGAAGCAGCTTCTGGTCTGAGTTCCGACAACAACTGCTGTAAACGGTAGGATATTTTGCCTTCAGCAGAACAGTGAATTCGGGGTCCTAGTAGTGACACCAAGGGGGTGGACATAGCCCAGTTTGGGTTAGAATATAGAGAAAAAAGGAAGGAAATTTTTTTTTTTATTATTCCTGAAGTGCACCCCTTCCCTCCCCCCAACCAGACCCTGGGTGCCAGAAAGCTGCTCCTAGCAGGCTTCCCTGCTGAGCTTCTTTCTTTACCAATATTCCTAGCTCAACAAGGGTTCCATTCCAAGTCTATTCCTTTCTGAAACCCTCAGCCCTCTTTCTTTCTAAATGGTCAATTGGATCTACAAAAGGGAAAGACTGCCCTGAGGTGGGTTTTTTTTTTTTTTTGGTTTTTTGGTTTTTTTGTTTGTTTGTTTTACTTTCTTAACAATCAGCTGCCTCTGCTCAGGTGGCTTGAGGAAATCTGGGACAGTGTTTTTTACCCTGCTCTATTTTATTATTAATACTATATAAAGGTATATCTCTTTCCCCCCCTCCTTTAGGTTGACCAGAATTAACTCTTAGTGTATTTTCCATTGCTAGGGGACGAGGTGTCTTATCCATTGCATGAAGAACTTGTTTCACTACTCCTACCTCCTCTACCCACTCTCCCCTTCTCCCTCCTCCTACCTAATTAAAAAAAAAATTAACTAACTAATTAAAAAACTTTCCTTTCACTGCTCCTTTATTACAGTTCTTTTTATCTTTTTTTTTGTTTTCTCTCTCATTTTTCTTCCTTTTTTTCCTTTTTTTCTTGTCTTCCTTTCTTCCTTCCTCCTTCTCCAGCTTTCTGAATTCACCAATACTCGTTTGTGAATTATTTTGGGGAAGAAATCTGACTCAGAGTGGACTCTCTGTGTATCTCTGCTCTACTTCCCTTTCTCCTCTTGCTACCCCTAGAATATACAGTGGATAGTAGATTTGCATAATTGTCTATTCTTGCTATCCCTTTTTTTCCTTTCTTTTTCTTCTTCACTTGGACTTGGTTGCTATTTTTTCATGGACTGGAAATATTGTTTGGCTAACAGGTAGTGGTTAAACTGCTTCAATCCTTGCTTCAGTTGCTATTGTAATTTCTGAGGTTGGTGATTGCATTTGTCATAAAGGTATTTAGAAAAGTGTTGCTTGTATTCAAAACACAACAACTGAGGAACAACAGAACATAAAAATAAGAAACACATTAAAAAAATGGGTAGATCAAGAGTGAATAAAACTGCTACTACAATGAATGAAGATAAGAGCCCAGAAGAAACTACAAATGAGCCAGAAGTAACCATAGATAAGAAAAGTATGCAAGCAATAAAGCAATAACAAACTTATTAATCACAGAAATGAAAACAACATGGGAGGAGAGGAATGGCAGTATTAGGGAAACAACAGTTGAGACCCCCAAGGAAAATACTGATTATCTTGAGGCAATTAGAGAGCTGAAATAGCTGAACTGAGGAAAGAAGCTGAGGGAAGGGAAAGCAGACTAACAGAAGCAGAAAACAGAATTAGTCAGACAGAGGATGAGTTAGAGAAAACTAAGAGGTGAAAGAGCTCAAAAAGAGATTGAGAGACATTGAAAACAACAACATAGACATATGGGATGATCTCAAAAGAAGTAACATTCATATAATTGGCCTGCCAGAGGAAGAAAGAGAGGAAGGGGAAGGAAAAATTCTAGAGGAAATTATAGAAGGAAACTTCCCAGACATGAATAACAGAAAAGACATTAAGATTCAAGAGGCCCAGAGAGTTCCAAACAGAATCAACCCAGACCTGAAGACACCAAGATACATCATAGTCACAGTGAAAAGAAGTAAGGATAAAGAAAGGATCCTAAAGGCTGCAAGAGAAAAACAAAAAGTCACATATGGGGAAAACCAGTAAGACTTATCAGCAGACTTCTCCACTCAAACTCTAAAAGCCAGAAGAGAATGGCAAGATATCTACCGAGCCCTGAATGAAAAAGGGTTTCAACCAAGGATAATATCTTCTGCTAGACTTTCATTCAAACTATATGGAGGGATCAAAACCTTCTTAGACAAACAACAGTTAAAGGAAGCAACCATGACCAAACCGGCCCTGAAAGAGGTTCTAAAAGACCTCTTATAAACAAGAACTTCACTATAATACTTGCCATATATCAGAGAAAATAAAAATTCATTGAACAATGGCACTACAATACATTAAATCCATAATATCAATAAATGTCAATGGCTTATACTCACCCTTCAAAAGGCACAGAGTGGGAGGATGGATCAGAAAACATAACCCAACCATATGCTGCTTGCAAGAATCCTATCTGACACAAAAAGATAAAAACAGACTTAAAGTGAAAGGATGGAAAACTATCATACAGAATAATGGATCACAAAAAAAAAGCTGGAACAGCCATTCTCATCTCTGACACAATAGATTTTAAATTAAATAAAGTAATAAAAGATAGGCAAGGATATTACATAATGATTAGAGGATCAATCAGCCAAGAAGACTTAACAATTATTAACATCTATGCACTCAATGAGGGACCATCTAAATACATCAAGCACCTACTGAAAGAACTTCAAAAATACATCAATAGTAATACAATAATAGTGGGAGATTTTAACACCCCACTCTCACACTTATACAGATCAACAAAGTAGAGAATCAACAAAGAAACAGAATTAAATGAAGAGATGGTCAGACTAGACCTCCTGGACATATTCAGAGCCCTTCAACCCAAAAAACTGGAATACACATTCTTCTCAAACCCACACAACACATACTCAAGGAAAGACCACATGTTAGGTCACAAAAACAGCATCAATAAATTCAAGAACATTGAAATCATCTCAAGTATCTTCTCAGATCACAGTAGAGTAAAACTAACATTTAACAACAAACAGAAAATTAATAAAAGACACAGAATTTGGAAACTAAACAACACACTCTTTAAGAACCACTGGGTCAAAGAGTCACTCAAGCAAGAAATTCAAATATTCCTGGAAACAAATGAAAACAAAGACACAACCTATCAAAATATTTGGGACACAGAGAAAGCAGTATTGAGAGGGAAACTCATAGCCATACAACCACATTTTTAAGAACAAGGAAAAGCTCAAATAAACAACCTTACTGCACACCTCAAGGACTTAGAGGAAGAGGAACAAAGGAACCCTAAAGCAACCAGAAGGACAGAAATCACTAAAATTAGAGCAGAAATAAACAACATCGAAAATAAGAGAACCATACAGAAGATCAATGAAGCCAAATGTTGGTTCTTTGAAAGATTAAACAAAGTTGAAAAACCCATAGCCAGACTCACTAAACAAAAAAGGGAGGAGACTCAAATTTATAGAATTGTAAACAATAGAGGAGATATCACAACTGACACCACAGAAATTTAGAAAATCATGCGAAAGTTCTATGAAGAACTATACGCCACCAAGCTAGAAAATCTGGAAGAAATGGAAGAATTCCTAGAAGCATATGCCTTTCCAAAATTGAACCAAGAAGAACTACAAAACCTAAATGCACCAATCACAGACAAAGAAATCGAAACTGTTATTAAGAATATCCCCAACAACAAAAGTCCTGGACCAGATGGCTGCCCAAATGAATTCTACAAAACCTTCAGGAAACAGTTAGTACCCATACTTCTAAAGCTTTTCCAAAAGATCGAAGAAACAGGAATACCCCCTTCCACCTCCTATGAAGCCAACATTACCCTGATACCAAAAGCAGATAGGGACACAACAAAAAAGGAAAACTACAGACCATTATCTCTGATGAACATAGATGCAAAAATATTAAACAAGATCTTGGCCAACCGAATACAGCAGCATATCAAAAAGATTGTTCTTCACGACCAAGTGGGATTTATCCCAGGAATGCAAAGTTGGTTCAACATATGTAAGTCAATCAATGTCATTCACCACATCAATAAAAGCAAAGCCAAAAACCACATGATTATCTCAATAGATGCAGAGAAAGCCTTTGACAAAATCCAACACCCATTCATGCTGAAAACTCTACAAAAAATGGGAATAGATGGGAAATTCCTCAAGATAGTGGAATCCATATATAGCAAACTTACAGCCAACATCATACTCATTGGACAGAAGCTTAAAGTATTCCCCCTCAGATCGTGGACTAGACAGGGCTGTCCACTGTCACCATTACTCTTCAACATAGTATTGGAAGTTCTTGCCATAGAAATCAGGCAAGAGAAAGGAATCAAAGAAATACAGATTGGAAGGGAAGAAGTCAAGCTCTCACTATTTGCATATCATATGATAGTATACATCAAAAAACCTAAAGAATCCAGCAGAAAACTACTGGAAGTTATTAGGCAATATAACAAGGTGTCAGGATACAAAATCAATGTACAAAAATCAGTGGCATTTCTTTATGCAATACTGAATCTGAAGAGAAGACATCCAGAAATCACTTCCATTCACTGTTGCAGCAAAATCAATAAAATAGCTAGGAAAAAGCTGACCAAAGAAGTGAAAGACTTGTATACTGAAAACTATGAGTCACTCTTCAAGGAAATAGAAACAGATACCAAGAAATGGAAATACATCCCATGCTCATGGATTGGAAGAATAAATATCATCAAAATGAATATTCTTCCCCAGAGCAATATACCAATTTAATATGATACCCATCAAAGTTCCACCAAACTTCTTTAATAGAACAAAAACTACAATCATTTATCTGGAACCAGAAAACACCCAGAATTGCCAAAACCATCTTGAGGAAAAGAAACAGAAATGGAGGCATCACACCCCCAGATCTCAAACTTTATTATAAAGCCATCATCATCAAAACAGCATGGTACTGGAACAAAAATAGGTCACAGACCAGTGGAACAGAATTGAAAACCCAGAACTAAACCCCCACACCTATGGATATCTAATCTTTGATAAGGGGGCCCAAAGTATTAAATGGAAGAAGGAGGCTCTCTTCAATAAATGGTGCTGGGAAAACTGGGTTGTAACATGCAGAAGAATGAAAATGAACTACTTTATCTTACCAGAAACAAAAATCAACTCCAAATGGATTAAAGACCTGGATGTTAGACCAGAAACAATCAAGTACTTAGAGGAAAACATTGGTAAAACATTTTCCCACCTAAACCTCAAGGACATCTTTGATAAAACAAACCCAATTGTAAGGAAGACTAAAGCAGAAACAAACAAGTGGGACTATATCAAATTGAAAAGCTTCTGCAAAGCCAAAGAAACTATCACACAAAGAGACCCCTTGGGAGTCGGGCGGTGGCTCAGTGGGTTAAGCGCACGTGGCGCAAATCGCCAGGACCTGCGTAAGGATCCCGGTTCGAGCCCCCGGCTCCCCACCTGCAGGGGAGTCGCTTCATAGGCGGTGAAGCAGGTCTGCAGGTGTCTGTCTTTCTCTCCCCCTCTGTCTACCTCTCCTCTCTCCATTTCTCTGTCCTATCCAACCACGACGACGACATCAATAGCTAACAATAATAAATACAACAATAAAACAAGGGCAACAAAAGGGAATAAATAAATATTTAAAAAAAAAAAAAAAGAGACCCCTAACAGAATGGGAGAAGATCTTTACATGCCATACACCATACAAGAGACTAATCACCAAAATATACAAAGAGCTTACCAAACTTAGCACCAGAAAAGCAAATGACCCATCCATAAACGGGCAGACGATATGAACAGAACATTCACTCCAGAGGATATCCAAAAGGCTAACAAACATATGAAAAACTGCTCCAGGTCACTAATTGTCAGAGAAATGCAAATAAAGACAACATTCAGATACTACCTCACTCCTGTAAGAATGGCATACATCAAAAAGGACCGCAGCAACAAATGCTAGAGAGGTTGTGGGGACAGAGGAACCCTTTTACATTGCTGGTGGGAATGTAAATTGGTACAGCCTCTGTGGAGAGCAGTCTGGAAAACTCTCAGAAGGCTAGACATGGACCTTCCATATGATCCAGTAATTCCTCTCCTGGGGTTATACCCCAAGGACTCCATAACACCCAACCAAAAAGAGGTGTGTACTCCTATGTTCATAGCATCACAATTCATAATAGCTAAAACCTGGAAGCAACCCAGGTGCCCAACAACAGATGAGTGGCTGAGAAAGCTGTGGTATATATACACAATGGAATACTATGCAGCTACTAAGAACAATGAACTCAACTTCTCTGACCTGTCTTGGTCAGAGCTAGAAGGAATTATGTTAAGTGAGCTAAGTCAGAAAGATAAAGATGAGTATGGGATGATCCCACTCATCAACAGAAGTTGAGAAAGATCAGAAAGGGAAACTAAAGGCAGGATCTGACTAAATTGAAATTAGGGTATCAAAGTAAAAACCCTGTGGTAAGCTGGAGGGTGGACATGAGGCTTCCTGGGCCAGCGGGGTGTGGTGGTGGGGGTGGGTGGATGGGATGGGACACAATCTTTTGGTGATGGGAATGGTGTTTATGTACACACTTATTAAATTGTAGTAATATAAATCACTAATTAATATGAGAGGGGGAAAATTGATTGTATGTCTAACAAAGGGACTTTTCAAAGTTAACCCAATTACCAAATAATGTGATGATAACAGTAACTATCCATTGTCTTCTCGAACCCTAAGACAGCAGGAACCTCACATTTCCACTATAGAGCCTAAACTTCCCCCAGTCCTGGAACCCTAGTGTTGGGCCCACTTTCCCGTATGCTTCTCCCAATTCTTATCAAATAATATATCATATGCTGATTGCAACCTAATCAACGTAACAAGTGCCACCCCAGCAAGCTTCACTTCAGACTGTGTCCAGAGACTTCAGGTGTGGAACAACAACCCTTCAGCTTCATCACTCGGGTGAGATCTTTCCTTTCATAGTATTCTCTATTTCCATCCCAGGTGGTTCACTTTCTAACAAAGTCCCAAAACCTAGATATAGACTAGGTTCCAGGAGATAGAGCATATGTTCACACATATCCATAAACTAGGGCAAATATATACCTGAAAGCAGTAGCACACTAGAGTTTGCATTGAGTATCTCCCAATACTTCATCTCCACTATTCCAACCTTTGGGTCCATGATTCTTCAACAATTTGTTTGGCTTTGTATGTTAACTCTCTTTTCAGCCACCAGGTTCCAGATGCCATCAGGATGCCGGCCAGGCTTCCCTGCACTGAGGACCCCACCAATGAGTCCTGGAGCTCAGCTTCCCCAGAGACTCACCCTTCTAGGGAAAGAGAAAGGCAGACTGGGAGTATGGATCAGCCAGTCAACACCCATGTTCAGCGTGGAAGCAATTATAGAAGCCAGACCTTCCATCTTCTGCAACCCACAAGGACCCTGATTCTAGGCTCCCAGAGGGATAGAGAATGGGAAAGCTATTGGGGAGGGGATGGGATATAGAGATTGGGTGGCTGGAATTGTGTGGAGTTGTACCCCCCATCCTAGGATTTTGTTAATGTCTCCTTTCCTAAATAAATAAATAAATTTAAAAAATATTGAAAAAATAAAGAAACTGATCTATGTAAAGTAATAAACAATATTAAGAAGGAACAAAACAGGTGACATATAACTTTGTAGTTTTCTTACTGTTACGCATAATCATTAAAAAATAGTGGTGGCGCACCTGGTTCAGAGCACATGTTACAGTGCACAAGGACAGGGGTTCAAGCTCCTGGTCCCCACCTGCAGGGGGAAAGCTTTATAAATGATGAAGCAGTACTGCTTGTGCTTCTCTTTCTCTCTCCCTATCACCCTCTCCCTTCTTAATTTTTAGCTGACTCTGTACAATAAAGATAATTAAGAAAAAATATTGCCACTGGGTCTCACTGCTTTTACCTCTTAGATAGGAAAAAAAAAAAAACAAAACAACTAAGCTTAGTCTTTAAAAAATTAACCTCAAAAAAAAAAAAAATTTAGAGGTTGGGTGGTGGTGCAACTGGTTGAGCACACACTACAATGCACAAGGCCCCAGGTTCGAGTCCCCGGTCCCCTCCTGCAGAGAGAAAGCTTCACAAGTGGTAAAGCAGTGCTGCAGGTGTCTCTCTGTCTCTCTCCTCTATCTCCCCCTTCCCTCTCAGTTTCTGACTGTCTCTACTCAATAAAGATAATTAAAAATTTAAAAGGAAAAATAATAGAAATGATGTAAAGGGTGAATATAGCTTACAAATAAGTGAAATGAATAAAAGGAATCTATTAAGGGGCTAGATAAAAGAATATACTCTGCTATTTAGCATCTGAACTATCAGACATTACATGGTCTTAATTTTATGATTTTAGGTTAGTTCTAAATATATCAACTCCAGGGAAACGTCCAAAAGGTTAAGAAATCAACTTAATTGACAACTACAGAAAGAAGGCAAAATCAAATATAAACTGACCAATTTAATTGAGAGAAGATATACCTTATGACTGCAGGTTTGATATTTGGAACAATCATGCCAGAACAGAGTAATCCTCTAGTCTCTCCCTCTCTCAAAAATAAATTAGCGAAGGGCTGGGGAGATAGCATAATGTTTATATAAAAACTCTCATGCCTGAGGTTCTTGAGCTCCTAAATTCAATCCCTAGCATACACCACCATAACCCAGAGCTGAGCAGTGCTCTGGGAAAAAAAAAGTGTATCATCAAAACCAGTTCCAGAAAAAAATGACTTCAAAATAAGGAAAACTATCTGAATTCCAAAAAAGCTATGGAACAATCCTCACTGTGTGCATACTTACCTAAAAAGCATCAGAATATGAGAGGAGAACTAAATGAATTACAATGAGAAATAATCAAATTTCCTGTAATAGTTGGAGACTTAAACAGACCTCTATCAGTAATTGACAGGTCCAGCAGGCTAAAAATTAGTAGAGATATAATTGAGCTGAACAGCACCATCAATCAACGGGATCTAATTGACATTTAGAAAATATTTCACTCCATAACAGCAGAATACACCTACTTCTCAAGGTCTTCTGGAACATTTACGAAAGTCGATCACATTCTGGTCCATAAAAATATATCAGCCACTTAAAAAGTTTAGATGTCATATAAAGTCTTATCTTGGAAAGCAATAGAACTAATGCAGAAATGAGCAACTGAAAAGTATAAAAATCTCATCTGAAGACTACCACTAAGTATGTGACAAAGAAGAAAGCTCAAGAAAAAATTATCTTGAAGTGAAGCTATAATGTAAAGATTTACAGAATGCAGCAAGTGCAGCACTTAGAGGGAAATGTATAGTATTGAACGTAAAAGCACACACACTAGACAAAAACTAATAAACTAAGTTTCTATTACAGAAAAGAACGATTATTAAATCAAACAAGCCAATAAAAAGAAATAGTAGAAATTAGAGCAAATAACAAGTGTGAAAACAAGAGGATGAAAGAAGTTAATTGAAATAAAAGATTGGTTTTGGGGATGACAAGAAAGATATTTCCAGGGGAGGGGGGGAATTGAACCTTTCACTTTGGAGCCTCAGGCATGAGAGTCTCTTTGCATAATAATTATGCTATCTACCTCCACCCAAAATTGATATGTTTTTAGCCAGACTAAGAACAGAAAGAAGACTAAAACTATTAACAAGAAATGGACAGTGGCCATCACCACTAACTCCAAGGATAATAAAATACACATTACAAGTTACTCTTGACCTCCAAATTTAATGACTTAGATGACTTTAACCTATAAAATTTTGCACTACGAAATTAATTGGGGCTGGGTGGTGGCACACCTAGTTAAGTGCAAGGACTCAGGTTCCATCCCTCTGTCCCCACCTGCAGGAGGAAAGCTTCTCAAGTGGTGAAGGAGGGCTGTAGGTGTCTCTGTCTTATCACCCCCTTCCCTCCCGATTTCTGGCCATCTCTATCCAATAAATAAAGATAATAATAAGGAAAATTAAAGGAAAATAAAGAAAATAAATAATTTGAATATACCCATATCTACTAACAAAACCAAATCATTAATTAGTATTCTAAAGTATAATTTAGAAAGTATTCATCTGCTTTTATGAAAAAAAGCTGAAGAGAAGTAGTAGGATATCATTTCAGGGATTCTGCTAGGGGTTCATGTCTACATGATTTCACTGCTCCCAGAGGCTTTTTTATTTATTTATTTTTAGACAGAGGGTGAGAGACAGAGTAGTTACACAGCAAAAGAAACCATGCCATACAGCACTGCTCCACTGCCCATGAGACTTTGCCCTTTGCACAGTACTCCTGTGTGCTGTGCAACATCCTCCTGTCTGAGGACTTAAACCTGGGCCCTAGCACATGATAACATATATGCTCTATGGATTAGCTATCTCCTGGACTCCACAATTTCTTACAAGTTTGGTAGAATTCACCACTGAAATCTATGGCCAGTACTACCCCTTTAGTAGTACTACCACTTTTACATCATACTAACTCACTACAATAGGCAAAGGGGATAAAAAAGTAAATAGAGAAAGAGAGAAGAAACAGCATTTTCAATTTACAGATGCTTTAATTACCAACATACAAAAATCCCCATGAACCATCCTAGTGGTATCTTAGAGGGAACTTTATGAATGAAAAATATGACCACAGCTCTATTTTGGAAGGAGGGGTGGTTTAGGGGGCTGACCCTCCTAGGCTCTGTGTACCCGACTAAGGTTAGCCTGAGTGCCAGAGGAGCTGCCACAGCTGTGGGTGCTCACTACTACAGTCAGCCATCAGCTCTGAGATGTGAGTACTAAGGGGTTGTAATTGCCAACCTCACCCTCACCTGATCTGAATACTATAACCCTGGCTGGGGAGGAGATATAAGAAGAACTGATGTGGGTGGTCCTCTTAGGGAAAAATAGGCATAAAACAAAATTATTAATTTTTTTTTTCTTTTTTGCCTCCAGGGTTATTGCTGGGGCTCAGTGCCTGCACTATGAATCCACTGCTCCCTGAGGCCATTTCCTCCATTTTTGTTGCCTATGTTGTTACTGATGGATAGGACAGAGAGAAAGAGAGCAAGAAAAAAGCGGAAGATAGAGAGGGGGAGAGAGAAAGAGAGAGACACTTGCAGACCTGTTTCACCACTTGTGAAACGAACCCCCCTACCCTTCAGCTCTGACTTATGGTGGTGCAGGGGCTTAAACTTGACACTTTGGAGCCTCAGGCATGAAAGTCTCTTTGCATAACCATTATGCTATCTATCCTGCCCTTGATTTATTTTCTACTGTACACATGCACAAGAAAGAACTCTGTCCTAGACTGTGTTAGGGCCTGAAATTGGAGCCTCATGCTTGCAAGTCCTACATCCTATACCACCTCTCCAGCAGCAAAAGAAATCTTAAAATTCCATTGTAGGGGGCCTGGTGGTAGTACAACAGGTTAAGTGCACACAGCCCGAAGCACAGGGACTGGTGTAAGGATCCCAGTTCTAGCCCCTGGCCCCCCCTCCTGCGGGTATGGGGGTGGGGGTCTATTCACAGGCAGCAAAGCAGGTCTGCAGGCATCTATCTCTCCTCCTCTGTCTATCCCTCCTCTCTCTGTCCTATCCAACAACAATAACGATAACAAGGGCAACAAAAAGGGGGGGAAAAAGCCTCCAGGGCAGTGGATTCATAGTGCAGGCACCAAGGCCCAGTTATAACCCTGGAGGCAAAAAAAAAAAAATTCCATATTGTATTTGAATTGCTACTGGTAAGAGATTTGGTAATTTAATGGCACTATATTTTAAAAGGAAGTTAATGAACACATTTCTTAATTTGGGGCAGGTAATAAAAAACTAAAATATTTAAACTGGTAAAGAGTCCCTTTATTAAAAAACAAAAAAAAAAATGAGATTCATCTATGACAAAAATCAGTTGGTTTCAGTATGTCAGTGGTGAAGAATTGAAGTCTGAAATGAAAACTAGTAAAACATTTTATTAGGACCAAAAATTTAGGTATAATCTTATCCATTTGTATATGAAAATTACAAAATCCAAGAAATTGAAGAATGAAATACAAATAAAACTACAACCTTGTTAAAAGATACCAGAGCTTCCAACATCATCTAAAAACTAGCACTCATAATACAATACAATTCCTAATAATTTCTTTAGATATTTTTTTAAAAAATGATTCTAAAAGATATATGCAAAAGCAAAAAGCTGAATGACCAGTGAAGATAAAAGTAAGAGAATTTCAAAACTGACAAATAATCAAGACAGTGTTATCAATGAAAGAATAAACAATTAGTGGAACACAATCGCAGACCCAAAATAGACACACAGCAATTATAACCAAGTGGTTTTTGACAATGGAGCTAAAGCAATTCAATGGAGAACAGCACTGACAAATGGCGTTGTAACACTCGGATGGACACACACACGTGCTCACACATCCACTTTTTTATGTTTTTCACCAGAATTAGTTTAAAAGAGATCACAAACCTAACTGTAAAATAAATACAAAGAAGAAAAAAACAACTTTAGGAGATTAACACCTAAAGATCAGGTGACTGAATCTGGCTATAAGTGTTGAGACAGAGTGCGAAAAATGGAACTAGAACACCAAACTTCAGGAAATATTAAATTGGTAAATTGAATTTTATATTATTATTATTATTTATTTATTCCCTTTTGTTGCCCTTGTTTTTTATTGTTGTAGTTATTGTTGTCGTCATTGTTGGATAGGACAGAGAAATTGAGAGGGGAGGGGGAGACAGAGAAGGGGGGAGAAACACACCTGCAGACCTGCTTCACCACCTGTGAAGCGATCCCTGCAGATGGGGAGCTGGGGGCTCGAACCTGGATCCTTCTGCAAGTCCTTGCACTCTGCTCCACATGCGCTTAACCCGCTGAGCTACCACCTGACTCCCAAATTGAATTTTATTAAGACTGAACACTATGAAAGACAATAGCAAAGGAATGAGACTACAGGTCAGGCGGTAGCGCAGTAGGTTAAGTAAGGATCCCGGTTGGAGCCTCCTGCTCCCCACCTGCGGAGGGATGGCTTCACAAGCAGTGAAGCAGGTCTGCAGGTGTCTTTCTCTCCCCCTGCCCCAGCTTCCCACCTGCAGGGGGGTTGCTTCACAGGTAGTGAAGCAGGTCTGCAGGTGTCTATCTTTCTCTCCCCCTCTCTGTCTTCCCCTCCTCTCTCCATTTCTCTCTGTCCTATACAACGATGATATCAATAACAACAATAACTACAACAATAATAAAAAAACAAGGGCAACAAAAGGGAAAATAAATAAAAAAATAAATATTTTTTAAAAAAGAATGAGACTACAAGTTAAAGGCTGGCAGTGAGTATTTTCAAAAGATATATGATTAAGTAATGCAATACAAAATATAGGTTGAGAACATGAAATTCTATACATTTAGAGATATGTTTTATTATTTATTTATTCATTTAAATAAATTAATTTAAATGTATTTATCTATATATTTCCATGTTTTATGGACCTTTGGAAACAATTATAAAGCAATCAAGAAAGACTGGCCCCTGAACTTTCAGGAGAATTTATTCAATTTCTGATTCTTGGCTGAATAGTTTGTGGACTGTAATATATATATATATATCCCACTTTGCAATCCCATTACTGTTTTCTATTACTTTTTATCACCATATTTACCAACATTATGACCTAATAAATACATTGCCTATAGCTTTGTCCCAAAAAGGGATATGTAATGACTTCTTCCTCTGCAGAACTTTCTGACATGGTCCTTGTTTTCTTGTCTTCTATTAGCCTTAACTACTTTTCTCTAGCTTGTGCCTGGTTTTAGACCCACTGAACTACTTTCATTTCTTTCACATTCCCAAGTACCCTCTCTCTTCCCTCAAAGCTTTGTACGCACTTTTCCTTTTGTATAGATGACTTTACTCACCTCTCTTGGCTAAGTCTTTGGGACACCTTTTACAAATTGCTTCTTTTACAAGACATTTGCTGGCCCCACACCTATGGACATCTAATCTTTGACAAAGGGGCCCAGACTATTACATGGGGAAAGCAGAGTCTCTTCAACAAATGGTGTTGGAAACAATGGGTTGAAACATGCAGAAGAATGAAACTGAATCACTGTATTTCACCAAACACAAAAATAAATTCCAAGTGGATCAAGGACTTGGATGTTAGACCACAAACTATCAAATACTTAGAGGAAAATATTGGCAGAACTCTTTTCTGCATAATTTTAAAGACATTTTCAATGAAACGAATCCAATTACAAAGAAGACTAAGGCAAGTATAAACCTATGGGACTACATCAAATTAAAAAGCTTCTTCACAGCAAAAGAAACCACTACCCAAACCAAGAGACCCCTCACAGAATGGGAGAAGATCTTTAAATGCCATACGTCAGATAAGAGTTTAATAACCAACATATATAAAGAGCTTGTCAAACTCCACAACAAGACAACAAATAACCCCATCCAAAAATGGGGGGAGGACTTGGAGAGAATATTCACCACAGAAGAGATCCAAACAGCCAAGAAACACATGCTCCAAGTCTCTGATTGTCAGAGAAATGCAAATAAAGACAACAATGAGATATCACTTCACTCCTGTGAGAATGTCATACATCAGAAAAGGTAACAGCAGCAAATGCTGGAGAAGGTGTGGGGTCAAAGGAACCCTCCTGCACTGCTGGTGTGAATGTCAATCAGTCCATCCTCTGTGGAGAACAGTCTGGAGAACTCTCAGAAGGCTAGAAATGGACCTACCCTATGACCCTGCAATTCCTCTCCTGGGGATATATCCTAAGGAACTCAACACATCCATCCAAAAAGATCTGTGTACACATATGTTCTTGGCAGCACAATTTGTAATAGCCAAAACCTGGAAGCAACCCAGGTGTCCAACAAGAGATGAGTGGCTGAGCAAGTTGTGGTATATATACACAATGGAATACTACTCAGCTGTAAAAAATGGTGACTTCACCATTTTCAGCCGATCTTGGATAGACCTTGAAAAAATCATGTTGAGTGAAGTAAGTCAGAAACAGAAGGATGAATATGGGATGATCTCACTCTCAGGCAGAAGTTGAAACACAAGATCAGAAAAGAAAACACAAGTAGAACCTGAACTGGAATTGGCATATTGCAACCAAGTAAAAGACTCTGGGGTGGGTGGGGAGAATACAGGTCCCTGAAGGATGATAAATGACATAGTGGGGGTTGTATTGTTAAATGGGAAACTGGGGAATGTTATGCATGTACAAACTATTGTATTTACTGTTGAATGTAAAACATTAATTCCCCAATAAAGAAATAAATTTTAAAAATAAATAAATTAATTAATAAAAAAAAGAAGACATTTGCTAACTTTCTGAGTCTGAGTTAGTAGTCTGCTTGTGCTGTAATAGCCATCTATATATTTTCCAAGACAGTGCTGATTATTTGAAAGAATAACTACCCATACAGGCTTTAAGCTATATACTAAAATTTTTGTGAGAGCAGAGACTATACCTGACAGGTTTGACATTTATTTCTGATGACTTGTATGCTGTCCAGCACACCAGAGCTCATGTAGAAACACTAAATCAGAACACTGGAGGCGGTGTCTTGGATATCAGCATTTCCTGAAAGCTTTCTAGGCTAGCTAGTATATGTTTGGGATGAAGAGATACTTCATTTCCCACCGTTATTTGACTAACTTCAATCTCCCTCTAAACAGGGGTTAAGCCTGGTCTCACATGGAAGCAGTATGAATATCGCCAGGGGAATTCTCTGAATGGTGCAGTGGCACTGTTGTCTCTTTTACTTCTTTCTCTCCTTCTCCTAGCCCCCTCATCCCTAAAATTCTGACGGGGATTTAACATGGACCATGCACAAGGAAGGCAAGCACTGTAACCACTGAACTACTCCCCTGAATCTTGATTTTTTTTTCCTTTTAATCAAAACACTGCTCAGCTTTGATGTTGAAGATTGAACTTGGGACACTTCAGAAACTCAAACATCAGGGGGTCAGGTGGTAGCACAGGTGGCGCACGTGGTATGAAGCACAAGGACTGGCATAAGGATCCTGGTTCGAGCCCCAGGCTCCCCACCTGCAGGAGAGTCGCTTCACAGGCGGAGAAGCAGGTCTGTAGGTGTCTGTCTCTCTCTCTCCTTCCTCTCTCCATTTTTCTCTGTCCTATCCAACAAAAATGATGACATCAGCAACAACAGTAATAACTACAACAACAATAAAAACAAGGGCAACAAAAGGGAAAATAAATAAATTATTTTAAAAATTTTTTAAAAAAGAAACTCAAGCATAAAAGTCTTCTGCATAGTCATTATACTCTCTCCCTCACCCTAACCCTGAGCATACTTATTTTGTATTAAAACTTGAAGATATAATTAAGTTAAATGTTAGTACTTTCTTTACAAACAAATAAATCAACTTAACAAAAACACAAACATAATTACCTATTCTTTATTTCTAGAACAATGTGACAGTGGTATTATAAGCACAGCGAGAAACAATGAAACTCAAGAGCACAAGTAAGAAAATAGTGTGAGAAACAATTAAAAAAAATCTGATTTGGGCTTGCAAAACCAACCAACCTAGTAGAAGCAGAAATGATTTTTTTTTTTTTTAACCAGGGCACTGCTCAGCTCTGGTTTATGGTGCTGTGGAGTGGGGGTGGGGGTGGGGTTCCTCCGAGGACTTTAAAGCCTCAGGCATGAGTGTTTCTTTGTGTAAGTATTATGCTATCTACCCCTGAAGCAGAGATGTCTTAAGGAAAGAAAAGTATGCATGGTTTGGGAGGAAAAGAACAAAGCAGAGAAAGGCAACAAGAAGTCACATGGAAACTAGGTATGCTCAGATAATCAGCACTAGGATACATGAAAACCACAAAGATTCCTAGTTCTCACTTTGCTTTGGTTCTAAGGAATATACTTTCTGTGTCACCTATGCTATCTTTGGGTAGATTAGTATGCTATCTTTGAATAGATTATGCTATATTTGGATAGATTAGTATTTTACAAGTGTGTGTCACAGAAATGACCAAGTTTGCTAATAGTATGTATTTTATAAAAACTTTAGGGGAAAAAAGTGGAACTTCTCTCCACACAGTGATTTTGGGACAAATAAGAGATTCTTCCCTTTAAAAAAAAAAAAAAGAAACATTCTCCCGGATCAACTAGGAATACCAAAGGAGACCACCTGGGACCGAAACAAGACAGGACTAGAACGACTTCAGGAACCCACCAAATCACTGCCACCAAGTTGCATATACAACCATGATGCCAACCTGACTTCCCTGGACAGATGACCTCACCAATGTATCCTGGAATCCCATCTCCCCAGAGCTCTACCCCACTAGGGAAAGATAGAAACAGGCTGGGAGTAAGGATCAACCTGCCAATACCCATGTCCAGCAGAGAAGCAATTACAGAAGCCAGACCTCTCACCTTCTGCACCCCATAATGATCCTGGTTCCATGCTCCAGAGGGATAAAGAATAGGAAAGCTTCCAATGGAAGGGATGGAATACAGAACTGTGATGCTGGGAATTGTTTGGAATTGTATCCCTCTTATCCTATGGTCTTGTCAATCATTATTAAATCAATCTTCTTCTCCTTCTCCTTCTCCTTCTCCTTCTCCTTCTCCTTCTTCTTCTTGCATTTGCCCTTCTTCCGTAGCCAGTCAACAGCGTCAGGTTGAGCCTGATGTAAAGTTTCAAGACCTCCTTTGAATCTGGAGAGGTGGCAGTCGTTGACTATGTGGGTCATAGTCTGTCTGGAGCCGCAGGGGCAGTTCGGGTCGTCTCTGGCTCCCCAGCGATGGAACATAGCGGCGCACTGGCCATGGCCTGTTCGATAGCGATTGAGGAGGGCCCAATCATAACGTGCTAGGTCAAAGCCGGGTTTAAAATAGTAAATTAAAAAAAGAAGCATTACACATTGATACATACAAAAATAACTGCTAAATGATTGTCAATACATACCTTTTACTTAAAAAAGTGTCCAAATGCCTTTAATGTTTTTGTAAGATTTGGATGGAATGCTTAAATAATGACCACAATGATAAAATATCATGAAGAAAATAGTTTGATAAAATTCCCAGTTGAATTATAGCAGTGGACATGTTTGAAGAGAATCAATTTTTTATGATTTCTCGTTCAGTTAAGCTCTAATCAAGTCTGCTAATCATGCCTTTCTATAGTATAGGATAAATGATTAAGGGTCCTTTTTGTTGCTAATTCCCATTAGTACTCACAAGTACATGTATGAAAAACAAAACAGACTTCAATAACTAAGAACTGGGCCACGGTAGACAGCATAATGGTGATGCAAAGACAGTCTCATGCCTGAGGCTCCAAAGTCCCAGGTTCAATCTCCCCGCACCACAGTAAGCCAGAGCCAAGCAGTGCTCTGGTGAAAAATAAAAACTAAGAACTATTAAGTGTATTAGAGAAGTGAGGTATTTTTAGCATCTTGAGTTTGATAGTATAATCATCTTATGCAAAGTCCTGAAAGGTATTAGCCACTCTCTCAATCAGCACTGAATAGTTCCTCTGGAAGGACTTTTCTGAAAACGCTGTCATTTGCTTGTACTCAGAGCTCTTCTGCAAATAATGCCAACTATGTGCAGACACGGAAGACTTCATAGTATTAGTGGGAAAAGGAAGTTTAGTGCCAAATTGCTCCCTACCAACTTGTTTCCGGTGCTGTCTCAGTGCTACATGTAATATATATATATAATTCTTATTAAGTTAGCTCTTTAATGCCTCCTATTAAAAACAATTTACAAAATCTTTGATGGTGGGGTAAAAAAAAAATGCTGGGGGTGGGGTTAGATAGCATAATGGTTGTGCAAAGAGACTCTCATGCCTGAGGCTTCAATGTCCCCGGTTCAATCCCTTGCACCCACCATAAGCCAGAGCTAAGCAGTGCTCTGGTATTTAAAACAAACAAACAAACAAACAAACAAACAAACAAACAAACAAAAAATGCCTTCCTTGTTGGGCTCTGCTCCACTATGAATCTTTCTCTTTGGCCCTAGAGCTGCCATTTAGCTGATAATTTTACTAACTAATAGATACTTGTGTACTTGATGTATACTGTGGCACTATGGCATCATTTCCCTTGGCATTATTTACTTTATCAAAGATTGCTTTCAAAGTCCAGTTACACTCTGTGGCAATTGTCACTGCTTATAACTTCCCCTGCTCTACTGTAGAGAAAGATTCGTTTGCCAAGATAGTTTGCAGTGGCAAACATAGGAAAGAAAATCACAAATTAAAGGAGAGTAAATAAATTTTTAATCATACAAAATTTAATACTTATGTTAAGGAACAGAATATTAAAAGTCATTTTATACAGAGTGGATTTATATCACAGCTGAATTTAAAGTTGTGAAGCCTTGAGTGATATGATAATCATGTTTCCTCCCCCCCTTCAGTTATACTAGGGGGATTGAAATTTATATACTCAATAACTAGGAAAGAATCATAAAGGATCAGACTGAAAGAATCTGTCTCTCTCCATTTTTTGCTGTCACTCCCACAGTGATTTTAATATTTTTCTAATGTCTTCGCTGATTTCCTGTGCCAAACACTGTTTCTAAACAGACTGTTTTGAAATGAGTACTATAAGCCGCATGTTTCTTGGTGCATACACACATTTCACAGGTAGTACAATGAAATTTTGAGTAACGAGAAATGAAAACTATAGGATAGCTAAGTCTCCTGCTAGTTTCAAACTTTGCTAAACAGACTTATTCTAAGTCTAAAATTTTGAAGTGTTTTTATTACTTAACTCAAGCTTTGTTATCTTTCTAAAACACGTAGGTGAAGAAAATCTCTTACAAACCAAAATAACATTACATTTATTTAACTTGATGTTTTCCAAATACTTTGGGCAAAATTCCAGGGACATTGATGGGCTTTGTGCATTTAAGTCATGTGTAACTGGACTTGTGATTTATACAGTTATTGGAGGCTTGAGTAGGTTTCCCTCTAAAATAGTGGCCACAAATGTTGTTACTAAATTTTTTGCATAAAGTGATCTATGCACTGTGTGAAGACAGTGAGATGCCTGCAATGAGCTATATAAACAGTCAATATCTTGTTGGGGGGGGGAGGATAAAAATTAAATAGGAGCAAATTGGTCTTTTTCTTTGATTAGATCAGGAATTTGGAATTTGTTCTCACGATTATAGTTCAATTAAAAGAGAAATAGTGAATTGCTCTAGTTATGTGAAGTCTTTTCTGACGTTGTATATAAACTACCACAGGCATCTCTTTTGTCTTCATTAAGACAAAATGTAGTCATACAAAGAATAATGGAATTTATTTTCAATTTGGAATGGAAAACACTTTCTGAACATATGTTATTTAAAGAGATGCCTTTTTATAAGCAGCCACTTTATGGATAAACTTCAATTAGGGACACTTACTTGTAAACTACATGTTCTGCTTTGCTTTTAATGAATACTACAAATGACTTGGTAAAGATACATTGACACCACCTTCCCAGATAATACTTTTAGCCCACCTGCATGTTTTTGTTGGGCCCAGGCAAAAATTAGTAAAGTCAAGGGCCCCTTGGAATATACCCAAATAGACTTCCTAGCATCTTCCCACATGAAGACCCTTAGTTCCATCTGCTCTAGTCTTACCTTTAAGTTCCTGATTATTAAAAATTTGTTCTGCTTTATATCTTAATGCTTTTCAGTCACAAGTTGCAGATGCTACCATGACACCAACCTGACTTCCCTGGGCAGCTGACCTCACCATTTTGTTCAACCACACTTCCCTAGAGCCTTATCCCACCAGGGAAAGATAAAAAAGGCTGGGAGTATGGATCCACCTATCAACACCCATATCCAGTGGAGAAACAAGTACAGAAGCCAGACCTTCCACCGTCTGTCTGCATCTCATAGAGATCTATGGCTCATACCCCTAGAGGGATAAAGTATATATGGATACCAAGATTTAAAAAATGATACCATGTCCTCCTGTGGCTTACCCCCATACATTTCTCCTTGGCCATGATTTTCCAGATGTCTGTCTTAAAGTTAGTCCCCCAATCCCCCCAGTAAAGTAAATGTGGGAAATCTGATTTACAGGAACATCAGCTATTTTCTCCCTCTGGAACCTCTCTCTCCTCTCTCTCTCTCTCTCTCTCTCACTCTCTCTCTCTCTGTGTGTGTGTGTGTGTGTGTGTGTGTCTGTGTCTGAAGAATGCTGCTCACACATAGTGTTTAAGTCATTTACTATTATGAGTTACATATGCTTTAGTGTTTTCACTAGGAGGGAAGACTGAACCCCACCTAATAGTTCAACAGGAAGTGCAATGAAATTCCACTGTTCTGCTATATTCTTTGCAATGCCTACCGGGTACTTACTTGACTTAGACCTCTTTGAAATGTCAAACCTCAATGTTAAACAATCAATAAATAACAATTATTTCTGACTTTGAAAAAAAAACTCAATATACTTGTTAATATTTTGTGCAAATTTTCATTATGCCAACCATTCTCATCTATGTTGGGGAGTGTTTCCTCCTCCTGCCTATGGGTCTAATAAAATTATCAGACTACTAGCAAAATGTCACAATTTTATGAATATGATACAGTTAAAACATTACCAGTGCCACAAGAATTTACAGTAGCGCTGTCTGTGACTAGTGGGGGAAAAGCCTGATAGACCAATTTGAAAAGGCAAAAATATTTTGTGGTTTTACAGAAAGTTATATTTTAGAATTTGAACATATTTTTAACGATTGATCAACCTTTTATATTAGCTAACCAGCACTTATTAAAAGCCAAGTTTTCCTGATTCTAAACAATGTGAAGGTGATTATGACCGGTGCGAGACCTGCTTAAACTGATTCCAGGGCAGCTATAGTGCTGGTGCAGGTCTTGGGCTCCCTTGCTCCAAGGGAGTGTGATTCACCATCTAGTCTGTAAAGTGTGACCCTCTTCCCACCAGTTTGTCTTTGACCTGCTTAAACTTGTGTCTTCCTGAACTTACTTATTATTTCATACCAAAGAGTTGCCTTTTAATTTTTGATGTGGAAGCTACTTTAAACATCTTTTGGTTTTAGGGAAATATATCCAAGTTTATTAAAAACATGCTTTTCAATTCATTGAGCGAAAATATTTTGATTCTGCTTGACACTGAATCATTTCGTTGTTTGGAAGGAGTGAAAGATGCAACAGGGCGTTAAAAGTTTTAACCTTGGTGGCTGGAGTTCCAATAATGTTTACCTGGATTGACTGGATTTATTATTTGTTTTTTCTTCTTTCTATACAAAGTGAACTTTAATATTTCTCCTTTGGCTACTTTTCTTCTCCATTGAAAACTAACTTAAAGACAGAATGTTACCCTTGTTACCCATGTTACCCTTAAGAAAAAAGCAATCCCTGCCTCCCAGAATCTTCTTCAGAAAACAGAAGTGCCAGTGCAGTTAGAGGGCAACAGACTGAGATCTGAGGCAGAAATCTGGTTGAGGGAAATCTCTAGAGGTTATCTTGCTGTTTCATCCCGCTGGCTTCAGGCAAACCTTACCGAAACTACTGTAGGCAGATAGGTATCTGGACTGTTTGTAAAGATCTTGAAGGAAGTAATTCCATAATCTCTTAATATCCCTTTTTATATCTAATCTATCTTTCCATTTAATTTAGTTTATCTCCCACAGGCATGGATAATGCTACCCTTTACAATATAATTCATCATAACCTTGATAATTGAGGCAATGCTTTTACATTTGAAAAGACAATGATCAATCTTTGGGTAGAAACAATATTATTTTAACTGGAAACTTTAACATTATCTCTGTGACAGAAGAATAAACTACTGAATTTTAAGACCCATTTGAGCTAATGATCAAATTCATTTTTTAAAAAGACGATAATGTCATCTTTAGGTTCTATTTCTACATAATGAAAATAAATATGCTCCTAAACATAGAACATTTACACTGGACTGGGGAGACAGCACAGTGGTTATGCAAAGAATTTCATGGCTAAGTTTCCAAGGTTTCAGGTTCAATTCCTAGCACCACTACAAACTAGAGCTGGGAAGTTCTCTGGTAAAAAAAAAAACAAAAAAACATACAATGACATTTAAACAAATAGCTGATGGGTTGTTGGAAAAGTAATTATGTACTTTAGCATAGAAAAAAGAAAAAAACATGTCATAACTTTTCTGACAACCCAATATAACTACAACAACTGTTTTGAGACAGGTGTAGAATGCTGATTTTTAGTGTCTTCATATTTAATGTCTGATTATCTGTACTGCTTTTCAGTAGTACATTTATAATTCAGCCTACAACTGAAAGGACATTATTGTCCAAAGTCTTTACATCTGACAACTTCTGATATACATTCTGTGGTTGTGAAGAATTATATAGTGATGATTAGCTACCACTAAATATCACATTGGATTATTTTGCAACCTAAATAGTTTGTCTTTCCATCTCTGCCTCAGCCAAATCCCTGATCTTTTTTACTGTGTCTCCAGATTAGCATTTATTTATTTATTCCCTTTGTGTTGCCCTTGCTTTTTTTTTATTGTTGTAGTTATTATTGTTATTGATGTCGTGGGATAGGACAGAGAGAACTGGAGAGAGGAGGGGAAGACAGAGAGGGGGAAAGACAGACACCTGCAGACCTGCTTCACTGCCTGTGAAGCGACTCCACTGCATGTGGGGAGATGGGGGCTCGAACCTGCACTTAACCTGCTGCACTACTGCCCGACTCCCTCTTCCATTTCTTTCCTTTTTCCTTTTTCTATCTTTGCTACCAGGGTTATCAATGGAGATTACTGCCTGTATGACACATCTACCACTCCCAGACTTGCATATCCAGTGTTGGGGAGATTATATCTAGGACATAATATATCCAAGTTCTGGCCTCTTAACGAATGAGCCATTATTTTGTCCACCATAGGTTTATGTTTGTATATACTGAAATTGAAGACAAATAATTATTTTATGTGCAGTTCTCAAAAGGGATAAGGATTAAAAATTGAATTAAAAGGCACTTGTCAATTTTTAAATGCCCTGTTAAAAAAAAAAAAAGCGGACACAAATATTTGATGTTAACTATATTTAAAAAAAATTCCTCATATCTAATTGTCCATCTCAGTAGCAGTAATATGTATCGAAGTAGGAATTTCTTGACTCTTACCAACATGTGATGATGACAGCAACAACAAAATGGGAAACTTATTTCTTAATTCATCCCTTTCTCATTTCTTTTAGAGAGGCAGAAAGAGAAAGAGAGGGACGGAGGAAGAGACCACAGCAGTGATGCTTCCTTCAATATGGTGGGTGTCTGGGCTCAAACCTGGGTCACACACAAAAACACTGTCCAGGTGAGCTATTTCTGCAGTCCTCCTTCATCACTTAAACTGCTACTGTGCAGCTAAGAATAGCAAATGTTTTGTGTTACCCAGGCATTCCTAAGTATTTTAGATGCTTAAGAACACTCAAATCTCACAAGCAACCTACAAAACAGGTCCTATAATGATCCCCATTTCATAGATAAGGAAACAGGTTAAGTGAAGCACAGAGGATCACACAGGTTCCAATCTGAGTGGAAACACTTCTCTGTAATAATTATATAAAATTATAATGCAGTGAAGACTCAAGGCACATATTTGCTTTTGTTAAGTAGAACGATGTCTTTCAACTACTGTTATCCTGACCCAGTATCTTAATGTTCTGCAGTAATTTTATGCACCTAACATTAAAATAAAGATTACAATTAATAGCATAGAAAACCTTTAAAAACTAAAATTTCTTTTAAAACAACGAGAGTACTGAGAAATCACTGCTAACACGACCATATTTAATTTTTCAGTAAGATATAAAATCTTGTGCTAAGTCTGTATAACATCAGACTGTTATCCCTGGGTTGCTCTTCTATTTTATGATTATCTGCTCTTTGTACTGAAAGGGTAAAACTAATGTTGAAATAAGCCCTCCTATTTACCATAAGTAAGAGAAAACACTAGTATGCCAATTACATCCTGTTCTCAAATATCCATTGTCACAGGACAGAGATCACAATAGCAAGGGTAATTTAAATCCAGAAATAATTACAAAGTCTAATTTTGCCATTTCTAATTCCATTTCTTAATGTTTTTTTGGTTCAAATGAAAACAGAAAAATAGACAATCAACTATTACCTGCTATGAGAAAAAATATATATAATAAATGTCTGATACACTGTTGTATAAGCTAATTGGGATATAAAAACATTCAAAGATATCCCCAAATCTGAATAAGGAAGGTAATCTATATGCTAAGCTCCTATTATTCTTTCATTGCTTTTGAGGTTTTCAGGTTAATTTGGGGAATATTATGAAGGTTGATCTTATCTAAATTTTTCCAGGAAACACGCCATGTCCCCATCTTGGCCAAGTTGCCATTTTCCCCCTCTGATTTGATTAGCTCCCCATTCACTGGAGTGGCTTTATCCTGTATTGTAGTGATATTAGCACCTCCATTGACATCTGGCATGAAGCCGGCAGTCTGAGACCTTCTAGCCAATCAGAATTGATGATACTGTATTAATGGTTCTATAATAAAATGAAAAAAGATGGCCTTCATTTTGATGAAAGCTGTAAAGTAGCTATTGTGCTTGTTTGGTATAGCAAAGCCCAAATGTATTATTTATGCAATTTTTCTTTTGAAAGAAAAACTGAAAGAGCAGATTTCATTTTATAGCATTCAGTCAAAGCTATTGTCTCATGAATGTGAACATTTCTGCATTTTATTTCCTTAGAGTGTAAAAGGTATTTTTTTTTTTATTATCTAAGAAGAAATTTAAAAGTTTAAAAACTGCTTTTAAAATAGGTAGGTTCTAATGACTGGATCCATTGTTCACACTGGTAAATAAACTAAATCAACACTTGTCACATGAGAAGTTACAACTAGCTGGAGATATATTTTCAAGGTCTTAAGTAGTCATTGAGTTTTGCTATTTTCTCTTTTAGGAAAACAGAGTAACTTTAGGGACTATGCCATAAAACAATTATCAGGGATAAGTATATAGAATATATAAAATATTAAAACAATCTGTCTCAGCATTCACTCTGTAATTCTCAGATATATTTTTTCATATTCTAAAAGTATGAGATCAAGCTTACCAAACGTATGAAGAAAATAATTTACTTATTTAAAAAAGTAAGAGTAAATCTTAAAACTGTAAAGTAACAGAATGACAGGAATTGAACATTATAAAAGTTACAAAATTAGGTTTAGTATGGCCATTTATTAGATGGAAGTACTGAGGCTTACCAGTTTAAGTAACAGAATTGGGAATACTTTTCTTATTACTTATATTCATCTTTATCCCACTGTCACCTTGTGAATCAGTAGCAGTGAAAATTTCCTCCTAAAAATTAATAACTAAAAAAATGAGTTCTTTAGTAGAATAATAAAGACTATCCCATTTTCCTACATCTCTGGAAAATCCAGTTTTGCTTATCTTTTCATTTTCCAACAAAGTTAGTCTGTTTTGTTTTGTTTTTTTTGAAATTTCTACTTTGATATCTAACATTCATCATTTAAAGTCAACATGTACAAAATTCAAATCTAGCCTTTGCTAAAATCATCTAGACATTTTAAGAGTCCATCTATATGTAAATCAATTAATGTGATCCACCACATCAACAAAAGCAAGACCAAAAACCACATGGTCATATCAAGATGCAGAGATAGCCTTTGACAAAATACAACATCCCTTTATGATCAAAACACTACAAAAAATGGGAATAGATGGAAAATTCCTCAAGATAGTGGAGTCTATATATAGCAAACCTACAGCCAACATCATACTCAATGGTGAAAAACTGGAAGCATTTGCTCTCAGATCAGGTACTAGACAGGGCTGCCCACTATCACCATTACTATTCAACATAGTGTTAGAAGTTCTTGCCTTAGCAACCAGGCAGGAGCAAGGAATTAAAGGGATACAGATTGGAAGAGAAGAAGTCAGACTCTCCCTATTTGCAGATGACATGATAGTATACACAGAAAAACCTAAGGAATCCAGCAAGAAGCTTTTAGAAATCATCAGGAAATACAGTAAGGTGTCAGGCTACAAAATTAACATTCAAAAGTCAGTGGCATTCCTCTATGCAAACACTAAGTTAGAAGAAATTGAAATCTAGAAATCAATTCCTTTTACTATAGCAACAAAAACAATAAAATATCTAGGAATAAACCTAACCAAAGAAGTGAAAGACTTGTATACTGAAAATTATGAGTCACTACTCAAGGAAATTGAAAAAGACACAAAGAAGTGGAAAGATATTCCATGTTCATGGGTTGGAAGAATTAACAGCATCAAAATGAATATACTACCCAGAGCCATCTACAAATTTAATGCTATCCTCATCAAGATTCCAAGCACATTTTTTAGGAGAATAGAACAAATGCTACAAAGGTTTATCTGGAACCAGAAAAGACCTAGAATTTCCAAAACAATCTTGAGAAAAAAGAACAGATCCGGAGGCATCACACTCCCAGATCTCAAATTGTATTGTAGGGCCATTGTCATCAAAACTGCTCGGTACTGGAACATGAATAGACATACTGACCAGCGGAATAGAATTGAGAGCCCAGAAGTGAGCCCCCACACCTATAGACATCTAATCATTGACAAAGGTGCCCAGACGATTAAATGGGGGAAAGCATAGTCTCTTCAGCAAATAGTGTTGGAAAAAATGGGTTGAAACATGCAGAAGAATGAAACTGAGCCACTGTATTTCACCAAACACAAAAATAAATTCAAAGTGGATGAAGGACTTGGATGTTAGACCACAAACTATCAAATACTTAGAGGAAAATATTGGCAGAACTCTTTTCTGCATACATTTCAAAGACATCTTCAATGAAACGAATCCAATTATAAAGAAGACTAAGGCAAGTATAAACCTTTGGGACTACATCACATTAAAAAGCTTCTTCACAGCAAAAGAAACCACTACCCAAATCAAGAGACCCCTCACAGAATGGGAGAAGAACTTTACATGCCATACATCAGACAAGAGTTTAATAACCAACATATATAAAGAGCTTGCCAAAATCTACAACAAGACAACAAATAACCCCATCCAAAAATGGGGAGAGGACATGGACAGAATATTCACCACAGAAGAGATCCAAAAGGCCAAGAAACACATGAAGAAATGCTCTAAGTCTCTGATTGTCAGAGAAATGCAAATGAAGACAACAATGAGATACCACTTCATTCCTGTGAGACTGTCATACATCAGAAAAGGTAACAGCAGCAAATGCTGGAGAAGGTGTGGGGTCAAAGGAACCCTCCTGCACTGTTGTTTTCGACGGGTTATGTTGTTTTCGCCGGGCTGGCTTCACGGGCCGGTAACAGACGACCAGGGACTCATGGCTGGGTTGTATGCAGTATCTCTTTATTCATGCAGGACACAGCACAATCTAAGACAAGCTAAGCTGAACTCAAGGTAAAGTACTCTAAAACTCACAATGCTGTCTTTATATATACTTCCCAAGTAGGGTGGAAACAGGATGTGACATAGAGAGGGTGGAGAGAAAAGTGACTGGTGAAAATCAGAGTGTGACAAAGAGGGGATCAGGGTGTGACAAGGAGGGGGGGTGGAGCAAAAACATATCATGAAACAGTGGGGATTGAACCAATGCCCTGGAGGGAGGTGCTTGTTAACAGCGGTTATGTAAATAGAATGAAGTGGTTTTGTAAATAGAATAGTGTTAAGCAGGGGGGATTTAAGCCAAATGAAACAGAAGGGGTCTCATGCATACCAACAATTCCCCCTTTCTTTTTAACTAATGGCCATTGCGGGGTGAACAGAAACGTATATCGTACAGGCGTTTTCAAAAGAACTGGCATATGACATGGAAAACAAAATAGGCGAGCAGCAATAACCAGTGTGATGCCAAGGGGAGCTTTTCTTGCCTCAAAGGGCAAGGCCTAGCAGACGAAAGGGCATTTCTTGCCTCTGGGAACACTTCATGCCTCTGGGGGCATCTCTTGCCTCAAAGGGCGTTTCCTGCCTCTGTGGGCATCTCTTGCCTCTTGGGGCGCTTCATGCCTCTGTGGGCATAACCTAATAAGGAGGGGGAGTTTTCTGCCTCTGTGACAGAGCCTGCAGGCGAGGGGACATGGTCTATAAAGTCTCAAGGCAATTGGCTGAAGTTAGTCTTTGAGAAACACAGCAGCGTGTACCATTAAGTGTGATGGAGGTGTCAGTCCAAAGTAGCTGACCACAGAAGAAAATGCCGGAGGATGAAACGCTGCACGTCTGTCTCGATGGGGAATGTTGGCCACCAGAATTCTGCTTTTCTGTAGAGAGTGATCTTTGGAGTCTGTGAATCTGTTTCTTCAGGTCGTGCCAGGTCTCATCATTGGTTTCCAGGGGCGATGTCAGAGAACAGGATCCAAATGGATTTCCAGGAATTCCATTTGAGTAGGTGCTTTTTCATGTGAAGACTTGACAGCTGAAATTCACTTACTTGTCAAACAAAACTTGTAGCAGATTAGAAGTTTACTATAATTGATAACTCCATTATAATTGGAAGTCCTTTCTAGTATGATTTTAAGGTTTGTTTAAACAGTTTAAACTCAATAAAATATGGAAAGGTAAACAGAAGAACCACGGTTAAAAGCCTCAGGCATGAGAATAATTAACATAATCATTGCACTATCTGCCCCACCCATAACTCATACAGTTTTCAGGATTAAACGTTTCAGATTCATGTCAAGACGTAAAAGAGAAATCAAAGGAGGTTAAAAACAATTTTTTGGATTGTTTCTGGATGTCTCTAGAAATCATGGCTGCGTCCAGCATTTTCTTTTTTAAGTCAATGTCAAACAAAAATTCAGTCATTCAAATCATTCTCTTATGAAATGCAACTTGAACCAGATTATCAAGATCTCACCATGTAGGATTAAGAATCCCTGGAGGGCGACCTAGTCCAAAAAGGTCCTCGAAATTCCATTTAGGGTGCTTCTGACTGTTCCTGCTGGATTGCTTCAGGCACCCATTTTTAAAAGCGTCTTCCCATCGAAGAAAGAATCCAATCAGGAGAGTAGAACTAACCACGTGTCTCCATACTTGGGAACTGCCAGGGTACTCGAGAATGTTCTTCAAATTAGAGTAGTCCTTCTCCATGGGAAACATGCGAGAAGAAGTCCAGAAAGTCCCAGGGGAAATCCCCATGCATATCCCAAGGTCTACAATCACGGTCATAAAGAACCAAACTGTGGCCTGGAGCAAAATGTAGTCCTTTTCCTCAGGAAATATGGGAGAGGGAATCCAGAAAGTCCAAGGAGAAATCTCCGTGCATCTCCCAAGCTCTATGATCCCGGTCATAAGAAACCAAAGTTCCCGGTGAGGGAACCGAAGTGTGGCCCAGAGTAAAATGTTCCAGAGACAGAGAAACTGTCTCATAATGAAACAGTAGAGGCTTTGGCAAACCTCTTTGTAAGTAAAAGAGAAGACCATAGTGCATAGGTAGGCAAAGTCTTCACTTATCTGGGAGTTGCGCAGGTCTGGTCCCACGTTGTGGCGCCATATGTTGTTTTCGACGGGTTATGTTGTTTTCGCCGGGCTGACTTCACGGGCAGGTAACAGACGACCAGGGACTCATGGCTGGGTTGTATGCAGTATCTCTTTATTCATGCAGGACACAGCACAATCTAAGACAAGCTAAGCTGAACTCAAGGTAAAGTACTCTAAAACTCACAATGCTGTCTTTATATATACTTCCCAAGTAGGGTGGAAACAGGATGTGACATAGAGGGTGGAGAGAAAAGTGACTGGTGAAAATCAGAGTGTGACAAAGAGGGGATCAGGGTGTGACAAGGAGGGGGGGGTGGAGCAAAAACATATCATGAAACAGTGGGGATTGAACTAATGCCCTGGAGGGAGGTGCTTGTTAACAGCGGTTATGTAAATAGAATGAAGTGGTTATGTAAATAGAATAGTGTTAAGCAGGGGGGATTTAAGCCAAATGAAACAGGAGGGGTCTCATGCATACCAACACTGCACTGCTGGTGGGAATGTCAATCAGTCCAACCTCTGTGGAGAACAGTCTGGAGAACTCTCAGAAGGCTAGAAATGGGCCTACCCTATGATCCTGCAATTCCTCTCCTGTGGATATATCCTAAGGAACCCAACACATCCATCCAAAAAGATCTGTGTACACATATGTTCTTGGCAGCACAATTTGTAATAGCCAAAACCTGGAAGAAACCCAGGTGTCCAACAACAGATGAGTGGCTGAGCAAGTTGTGGTATACATACACAATGGAATACTACTCAGCTATAAAAAATGGTGACTTCATCATTTTCAGCTGATCTTGGATGGACCTTGAAAAAATCATGTTAAGTGAAATAAGTCAGAAACAGAAGGATGAATATGGGATGATCTCACTCTCAGGCAGAAGTTGAAACACAAGATCAGAAGAGAAAACTCAAGTAGAACCTGAACTGGAATTGATGTACTACGCCAAAGTAAAAGACTCTTGGGGGGGGTGGGTAGGGAGAATACAGATCCAAGAAGGATGACAGAAGACCTAGTGGGGGTTGTATTGTTATATGGGAAACTGGGGAATGTTATACATGTACAAACTATTGGTATTTACTGTTGAATGTAAAACATTAATTCCCCAATTAAAAAAAAAAAAGAGTCCATTGTCCAATCTAGTAGTAAATTCTGAGGCTGGAACTTTAAAGGATATCAAGAATCTGACCACAATTTCACCACTTCCATTTTTACACCTATTACTTTAAATATTTTATTATTACTATTACTATTACCACCAGAACACTGATTAGCTCTGAGGATTGAGCCTGGAACCTTGGAGCTTCAGGCATGCAAGTCTTTTGCATTAGCCTCTATGCTTTCTTTCCAGTCACAATCTATAATTTATTCAGTATCACTACCATCTCTTACCTGAAATATTACATCTTCCTCTTTAATCTCCTAAATTCCATCTCTATCCTTCTTAAATCTATTCTTAAATCTATGCCAGAGCTATATATATTTATGTGGAGTCATAAATCAGTCCATGTAACAACTCTTCTTAAATCCCTCCAATAGTTTTCCGTATTTACTTTAAAATTTCAGATAGGAAAAAAAAAAAGATGGCAAGACAGAAATAGAGGAAGAAACACCATAGTACCAGAGATATCTATTATACTCCCAACTCCCAGGTGGTGGCTGGGGCTGAAACCTGGGACACATGCATGACAAAGCACATGCCTTACTTGTTAAGCTATCTTTTGGCTCCCTTCTTAGCTGCTTTGAATAAAAGCCAAATACTCAGAATAGTCCAAGGAACAACAGTCACTGTCATTCCTTCTCTAAATTCATGTCCTATGCTCTTCCCTTACTTGTCTGTCATTGGCCATCTTGATTTCCTCCCTTCCTTGAAAACAGTGATGCTGTTGAGTATATTCCATGCTTAAAAGCTTTTGAACTTCACTCTAAAGTTGAAATGACTCTTAATTTCTTTTATTCTTTTCCTGCTTCACTCCTGATGGGAAGAACATCTTCTAAAGCTTTATCAGTTATATTATGAAAAAAATTTCCCCTGCCTCCAGGGTTATCGCTAGGGCTCTGTGCTTGTACTATAAATCCACTGCTCCTGGAGGCCATTTATTCCATTTTGTTATTGTTGCCACTACTGTTGTTGTTGGATAAGACAGAGAAAACTCGAGAGAGGAGGGGAAGACAGAGGGGGAGAGAAAAACTCCTGCAGACCTGCTTCACCACTTGTGAAGACACCCCCCTACAGGTGGGGGGCCAGGGGCTCAAACTGGGATCCTTATGCTGGTCCTTGTGTTTCACACCGTGTGCACTCAACCTCCTGCGCTACTGTCCGGCCCCCCATTATGAAATTCTTAGTATTATTCTTGAGAGCAAAACCAAGGATTGTTTTATACTGATGCACATTTTGTGGGATGTAAAAACTTCTAATCTACTCTCCTAATTTTAAAGTGAGGCTTTATTACCACTTCCCAGGTGCAGTTGATGTCATTGACCCTTTCGTTTTCTGCCAGAATTTAAAAGGGATATAGGGTATGAAGATTAAGATGGTGAAAGCAGTGAAGGAACATGGTAGAAAAGATAACAGAGAAAGTGAATTACAGGATAACCTGATTGAAGACTGTCTTTATTAGAGACTTCCATGAACACTAATTTTTCTACATTTTAGCAGTGTTTGTATGTTCATGACCTGCTTTTTTCTTTTGGTATGAAATTGCATGTAGGATGATTTATAGAGAGTAGTTGGCAATGGGAAATTCATTCACAAAGATCTCTTGAGACTATTTGTATAGCTCTAAATATGGTTGAGATGAGAACAGTGAAGAACATAATAGGATGCATGGTAGTGGCATCCAACTTATATTTTAAAATATAAGTTACTGGTGAGACTTCTTTGAGAAACCTGATAAAACAAAATTGCTATTATAACTTGCTATGGAGTAGCAAGGTCTCTAAAGAGTCTAAAAAAATGTTCAGTTGAAGAGTTTCCGATCTGTTGAGATACACTATGACTGAAACTCATGAGAGGTTTGCATATATGTACTGCATTTAACTAGGAAAGATATTTTGGGTAAGGTAGTGCCATATTTACCTATTTTGAAATAGCATTGGAAAAAGATTATTGTGACCTGTGTGGCTGGAAGTCATCTCTGTGTGACATTTTGAAAACTGGAATGAAGTATCTTACATCAGTATTTCCAAAGTCAGCAGTGAATTTCATGATAAAATTTCTTTCCCCAGCATCCAAGTGGCTTATGTATCCCATAGATCTAGAATGCATCTCTTTGGTTCTCATGACACCTGGTAGATGACTTCCTGGCACAGGAGGAAATAATATACTATTTCTATTTTTTCTACTGTTGGCTCTGCAATTTGATTCCACAATAGATGAAAATTATTCTAGAATATTTAATTTTTTTCTATATTTTTCCCTTTCTTCCTTCCTTTCTTTCTTTCTCTCTCTCTCTCTTTCTTTCTTTCTTTTTTACCAGAGCACTGCTCAGCTCTGATTTATGATGGTGCAGGGGACTGAACCTGGGACTTTGGAGCCACAGGCATGAGAGTCTGTTTGCATAACCATTATGCTATCCACCCCCTATATTTTGCCATTTCTAACAGTGAAAAACAAAAGAAAGCAACTACGTTGACAAATTATTTGTTTCCTTTGTTGGTGATCTTCTTACATTTACCATCATTTGCCTTAACTCAAGACTTTCATTTAGTAGTGTGCTCATTGCATTTGCCAGGTGTTCATTCATGTGTGCCAGCCTGGGTAAGGCCATCCTGCCCCACTAGCCATTACATTTTTAAAAGTGTAAACACTTATGCAAGTAAATATTGAAAATATGTATAGTACTCCAAGAAGGGTAAATGCTAAGGGAAGAAGATGAGAGGCCTCTGACCTCCAATTCTACTAGGACCTAGAGAGAGAAGGGGATGGGGGTAGGGAAGAAGGACATTCAGGAGTAGTTACACATAGGTAGGTGTGATTTAGAAGCAAAGAGAAGGCAGGACCGTAGAAAAATACAGGATATATATATAGGGAGAGAGAGAGAGAGAGAGGGAATAGGGACACAGAAGTGTGGTGGTGGGAAAGACGTCAAATTATCCCTATGTTAGCTTATAATTTTGTAAATCAATATTAAATCACTAATAAAATATATTTTTTAAAAGTCACAAAAATATTTACAGTTGTAGGAGAAATGGTGAAGAACATAATAGGATGCATGGTAGTGGCATCCAACTTATTAGATGTAGTACAGCAACCAGTTTCACTAAGGGGCAGACTTCAAAAAGAGAGTTCTTAGACCTTGCCAATATGGGTTTCTATGAGTATTTTTCCAGGATTTAAATACTTTGAATATGGTACCCTAACAGAGAGAGAAATAACCTACATAATGGGAAAAGATATTTTCATGCCATGCATTAAAGGTCTATTAAAAATATATAAAGAACTTTCTTCAACTGCAGAGGGGTTGCTTTGCAAGCGGTGAAGCAGGTCTGCAGGTGTTTTTCTCTCTCCCTCTCCCTCATTTTCTCTCTGTCCTATCCAATAACAGCAATAACAGCAACAATGGAAAAAATGGCACATATATACTTATAATTCACTAATAGAAAAACAAGCAACCCTATTAAAAATGGGGAGGGGAAAGTACTGAAAAGACTCTTCACTAAAGATATTCAGGTGGTCAGTGGGTATGTGAAAAAAAATTCTCACCTACATCCTAGTACAGTTCTATCACTCACTCCAAAGCTAACCTCATCAAAGCAGTATGAAGTTCATAATGAAATAGTGTCTCCTTAGACTTAGATACCCTCCTCACCTACTTCCTATTACAGTTCTCTCACTCACTCCAAAGCTAACCTTAGCAAAGCAAGGACTGCAAAAGCTGAATAAGGGCAAGAGACTGGCATACTTTAACGATGACTCTTTGGTCACTATAAGGCCATCAGCTGGGGCCCTATTAGGGGAGTCCTGAGATTCCCAAACAGACATAATGGGCCTAGACCTCAAATCCTTCTCTCCATTGTTACTGGTCATCTCTATCAGGAACAACAAAAAAGATCCCTTTGTGGGCCCCCATAGGACCTTGGCCTCAACTTGGATCAACAATGGTAGAGAATGTTCCATCCTCTAAAGGGAGGATTGACAACATACTCTATGCTACACCTGAGGAAGATGGTCAATATTGGGGCAGCTTGGAATGTTCCTACTAATGACCATAGAATGTGAGCTCAGATCTATAGGGATGCAGAGCTTACATAGGCTCCTAAGCTGAATATGGGCCCCAGACCAAATCAAATCAATGGGGTTTACAGTCAACAATATTTATGCCCCTTCCCCATATTAAGGAACTACTCTCTTCCCTGATGCAGCTTTCTGTCCCTTTTCCAGCCATGACATCACCTCCCCAGACAATAACTTGGATCCACCTGTGTATCAGATTTCAGGCTTAGAGGAAAAAATAAACAAACAAATAAACAAACTAGTATAGCTACAGGCCCTTTGGAATATAACTAAATATAATTAATATATTTAAATATAAATATCTACAAAATGGAGGACCCCCTAACACTTCATCTGCACTATTCCAGCCTTTAGGTCCATGATTGTTCAACAATTTGTTTGGCTTTGTATGTTAACTTTCTTTTCAGCCACCAGGTTCCAGATGCCAGCAGGATGCCAACCAGACTCCCCTGGACAGACAATTCCACCAATGTGTCCTGGAGCTCTGCTTCCCCAGAACCCCAACCTACTAGGGAAAGAGAGAGGCAGACTGGGAGTATGAATCGACCAGTCCACACCCATGTTCATCGGGGAAGCAATTACAGAAGCCAGACCTTCCACTTTCTGCATCCCACAATAACTTTGGGTCCATACTCCCAGAGGGATAAAGAATAGGAAAGCTATCGGGGGATGGGATACGAAGATCTGGTGATGGGAATTGTGTGGAGTTGTACCCCTCTTATCCTATGGTTTTGTTAATGTCTCCTTTTTTAAATAAATAAAAAAATTAAAATTAAAAAAAGAACACAATAACATATGAAAAGAGATCTGCACATAGGTGTTTGTGGAAGTGCTATTTGCAATAATAGTGGCATTTGGAAGCAACCCCAAGTGTCCAACAGTAGTTGAGTGGTTAAGAATGCTGAGTCACATATGCTCATTGGAACATTACTGTATGTTCTAAGAAATTACAACATACTTTCTTTGCTACAATGTGAAGGAACTGGTGGGAATTGTTTTCAGCAAAGTAAGCCAAGAGGAGGATAATGAACACTGGATGATATTACTACAGAAATATAGACAGTCTTACTGTAGATGATCTTACTTATGGAAACAAGATGATCTTACTTATGGAAACAAGGCAAAGGAAATAACTGGGTGAAATCTCAATGATTTGTAGTCTATCACAGCAAATCTGGAGACTCAGGAGGAGAAAGGGAGGAATAAGCATTAAGGGGGAAATGAGGGCTCAGAGTTTCTGTGGTGGACAAGGATGAGGACTTGGTAGAGGGTGAGATGTACTGACACCTAACTTGGGGAAATACACCCGCATGACAACAACAATCCTGCATCATCAATAATTCTTCATTAGAATGACGCTGAAGTTAGAAAAATGTTGGAAAAGTAAAAAAATATTAATATCTAAAGTCTTCTCGAGAACCTGGTTTTGCTTAGTTCAGAGACATTCAGAAATACCTAATGGAGTGTAAGAAACAATGTCTGTTTTCTACAATTAAAAGGATAAAGAAAATTTCTTTGGTAAACATCATAAGCTGCCTACAGCTACCTCTCTTCTATGAGCACAAGATAGCCATTTGTTCAATTAAAGGGAAAGGTATAACCAGCAGGTTGTACAACAAATATTTTTTCTTCTCCAGCAGAAATGTACAAGAGAAGTGAAGTACAGAAACTACTTTCAGAAATGCTCCACAGAACCCACACTTCTCAATGCATGTTGTTAAGCATTTAGGGTTTACACAGTGCAGCCCTGAGCTCCAACAGTCACATTCCAAAGTGATTTTTCTGCAATCAGAGTTTCATTCATTACCCAATTTTCATGCAACTCCCCTGGCATTTGAAATATGTTTCAAGGTAGACTCCCCAAGGGCTTTTCCCCTCCCATAATAACTGATCTACAGTGTCCAAAGATAGATCTAAATATCTCTGGTGCAAATTACTTGAGGCCTGCAGAGCATGATTCTCTGTCATCTTCATCACATTTCACACCTACAGGACTGATAACAGATTAATATCTAGGCTGAAAATATTTCATCAGCATCTCTGGTGAAGGCACCTTGTATTATTTTATCTGGGGGCACCAATGAAAAGAGGAGGGGGAGCCCAGAAAGAAAGAAAAACATATATAAATATATATATTTGCACTCAGAGGGGAAAGGGGAAAAAAAGAAATTTCGTTTAGTATTATGAGAAAAGCGACAAAGCTGGTTCTGGCAAAGTCCTCTGCTCCGATTATGTATACACTTTTATTCAATCATTGTATCGCTTCGTGCCTGACATTTGGTCAATAGTGCAATCTACCACCGATCAGAATAAAACAGCCACCCCAGAGCACCTTGGAATTTCATTAGTTTCCTTTCAATGTAGTCTTTATAACTAGATGTTTATTTGGAAACACAAATTTAAAGTTCAATTTTGTTCCTTGTCAATATTAGTAAAAAGTCAAGCTTCCTAGACATTACTGTAAACCTTATTTCCCTCTTTTTATTTATTTGCTTATTTATTTATTTCTTCAGTTGGAGGACAAGTTGAAGGAAGGACAGTAGGGCATGAAGAGGAAACAGAAAAGAATTACACATGTGTGATAAAAGAACTGAAAATGTATGGAGGACATTTCTTCAATATTCTGGGTTATAAAAATGGTGAAAACACAGAAAGTAATTAACAGGTATAGCTTCTTACCTATTATAAAGGAGGCAAAAACTGGTGGGGGAAATAAACTAACATAATGCTGTAAACTACAAGAAAGCGGCACAGGGTAGTATAAAAAAGGGATCTGGCTTCATGCACTCAGGCTCAGACTAAGGCGGCTCAATAAAGTATCAATTGTTGGCATCCATAAATATTTGAATTTTCTAATCTGACAGTAGGGGTAATGATACAGATTGAGTGTTCTGGACCACAGATAAAATATGATGTGTATACTGAAAGCCGATAAATAGGAAGCTCTTAAGATAGCATTCTTTCCTCTTTTTACATAGCAACCAGAATAAGATGTAGTCAGTGATCTTATTGGTTAAAAATGTACTTTTATTACCTTCATATATTCCTTTCTTCATTTAGCTGTTAAAGATAAATTTGTACCAAATGAATTGATGTTTTTAAGGTCATATAGAAATCGGTCAATGAGGCAACTAAAGAGATTAGAAATTTACGGAGTCAGGACTACACAGTAGAAGCAGCTGCGTCTCTCTCCTCTCCCCGTCCAACTTCCCTAAGAAAAACAAAGAAGATCACCTGAGAATGCAACAAGACAAGACTAGGATTACTTTGGGAAACCACCAAGTCATGGGTGAGTGCAAACATATGTGGCTTGGGGACAGAGCGGGGCCTAAGGAGAGATTCCTGGGGCTAAAAGCCCATGTCTACTCAGGAGCACCTGGTAAAGAGTCACCAGTTTGCCAGTTGAGGTGCCACCTCCAGTCTAAGTATTATCAACAGACTGCTGAAGGGAGGAGAGGATTCCCTAAAGCTCACCAAAAGCAGCTGTGAGTCTCCACTGCTACTGCCCCTTGGAGACTGGAGCAGCTGTGGGGAAGCCCTGTGCTGACATCAGGGGCACAGACCAGATCCAGCAACTCAGAAGATAATATACTCCCTGTGGTCTGGAATTGAGGCTGTATAGGGGGACCTTTTCCACATTATTCACTCCATGAATTCAGAGACATGTTGATTAATTGCCTTAGAACCCTCTGAGCACAAACAGGAATTTTTTTTAAAGCTTAATTTAGTGCATCCTTAATTTCCTATTTTTTTTTCCTGATTTCATTATTGGGGGATTAATGGTTTACAGTTGACAACAAAACACAATAGTTTGTACATGCATAACATTTCTTTTTTTCCACATAACAATTCTACCCCCTTAGTGGGTCCTCTTCTGCCATCAAGTTTCAGGACATGAACCCTCTCTGTTGGTATGCTTCTAAGACCCCTTCTGTTTCATTGGTTTAACACCCCCCATTAACACTGTATTCTATTTACATAACCACTGTTAACTAAGCACTGCCCTGCCTGCAGGGCATTGGTTTAATCCCCATTGGTTCATGATGTCTTTTTGCTCCGCCCCCTCTCCTAATACACCCTGATTTTCACTAATCTCTTTTCGCTCCACCCTCTCAATGTCACATCCTGTTTCCACCCTACTTGGCGAGTCTATATAAGGACAGGATTGTGATTATAGCTTAGCTTAGACTGTGCTGCATTCCACATGAATAAAGACTGAACTGTGTACCACTCAGCCATGAGTCCCTGGTCATCTGTCTCCCGCCCACGAAGCTAGCTAGCCTGGCACCTCCCCCATCCCAGAGTCTTCTACTTCGGTGCAGTACACCAACTCCATTCCAAGTTCTGCTTAGTGTTTTCCCTTCTGATCTTGATTTTCAACTTCTATGAGTGAGATCATCCCATAGTCATCCTTCTCTTACTGACTTAACATGATTGCTTCAAGCCCCACCCAAAAACGTGAATTCACCATTTTTAATAGCTGGAGAGTATTCCTTTGTGTATATAGACCACAACTTACTCAGGCACTCATCTGTTGTTGGATACATGAGTTGCTTCCAGGTTTGGGCTATTACAAATTGTGCTGCTATCAACATAGGAGTACATAGGTCTTTTTGGATAGGTATATTTGTTCCTTAGGATATATGCCAGAGTGGAACTGCAGAGCATAGGGTAGGTCCACTTCTAGCCTTCTGAGCGTTATCCAGACTGCTCTCCACAGGGGTTGGACCAGTTTGCATTCCCACCAGCAGTGTAGGAGGTCCACACAACCTCTCCAGCATTTGTTTCTGCTACCTTTTCTGATGTATGACATTCTCACAGGAGTGAAGTGTGGTATCTCATTGTTGTCTTTATTTGCATTTCTCTGACAGTGACTTCAATGACTTGGAGCATTGTTTCATATGTTTGTTGGCCTTTTGGATCTTTTCTGTGGTGACTATTCTATTCATATCCTCTCCCCATTTCTGGATGGTGTCATTTGTTTTCTTGTTTCTGAGTTTGGTGAGCTCTTTATATATTTTGGTTATTAGCCTCTTGTCTGATATATGGCACATAAAGATCTTCTCCCAATTTGTGGGAGGTCTCTTTTTTTTGGTGGTGGTTTCTTTTGCTGTGCAGAAGCTTTTCAAGTTGATGTAGTCCCACTGTTTTATTTTTGATTTAGTCTTCTTTGTAATTGGATTTGTTTCACTGAAGGTGTCTTTAAAATTTATACAGGAACAGTTCTGCCAATACTTTCCTCTAAGTATTTGATAGTTTCTGGTCTAACATCCAAGGGGTGTAGCTGTAGCTCTTTCAGTAGATGTTTGACGTATTCAGATGGCTCCTGCTTGGGTGCATAGATATTAATAATCATTCAGTCCTTTTTTTTCTTTATTTATTGGATAGAGAGAGCCAGAAATTGAGAGGGAGGGGGTGACAGAGAGGGAGAGAGAGAGACACCCGCAGCCCTGCCTCACCACTCATGAAGCTCTTCCCCTGCAGGTAGGGACCAGAGACTTGAACTGGGGTCCTTGTGCATCGTAACATGTGCGCTCAACCAGGTGCACCACCACCCAGCCCTGTTCAGTCCTCTTGATTGACTGATCCTCTGAGCATTAAGTAATGTCCATCCCTACCTTTTTAAATATTACTTATTTTAATGTCTATCGTCTCAGGTATGAGATAGCTGTTCCTTCCCTTTTTTGTGGTCCACTGGCTTGCATGAGTTTTCCACCCTTTCACTCTGAACCTGTGTCTGTCTCAACAGAGTTAGATGGGATTCCTGTAGAAAACATATGGTTGGGTTGCATTTTCTGATCCATCTTCCTGTCTTGTCCTTTTTAATAGGTGAATCCAGACCATTGACATTTATTGGTAATACAGACTGAAGATATTTTAATACCTTTATTCTAAAATTTTAGAGTGTTCTGATATATGGCATGTTTGCTTATATGGTATGATTGCTTATAGGAGACCTTTCAGAACTTCTTGCAGGGCAGGCTTGGTGATAATCGATTCCTTCAACTGCTGCTTATCTGAGAAGGTTTTTATGCCTCCATCTAGTTTGAATGACAGTGTAGCAGGATACAGTAGTCTTGGTTGAAAGCCTTTTTCACTGAGCACTCAACAGATAACCTTGCCATTCTCTTCTGGCTTTTAATGTCTGTGTGGAGAAATCTGCTGCTGATCTTGTGGGTTTTCCTCTGTAGGTGACTCTTTGCTTTTCTCTTGCAGCTTTTGAGATCCTTTCTTCATCCTTATTCCTTTCCATTCTAAATATGATGTGTCTTGGTGTCTAAGTCTGGTTAATTCTGTTTGGGACCCTCTGAGCTTCCTAAACCTTTATGTCTTTGATGTTGTCTAGAGTAGAGAAGTTCTCAGCCATTATTTCCTGTATAATGCTTTCTTCTCCTCCCTCTCTTTCTTCTTCTGGCAAGCCAATAATGAGTATATTACTTCTTCTGAAGTCATTCCATATGTCTATTGTTTTCAGTATCTCTTAATCTCATTTTGAGATCTCTTACTTCATTCTTAGTTTTCTCTAATTCATCCTCGATCTTGATAATTCTGTTTTCAGCCTCACCGATTCTATTCTCTCTCCTATCTGTTGTTTTCCATTGTTTCAGCTATATTGTTAGCCTGTTGTGATACAGTATTAGCTTGTTGAGTCAGTTGTGCTCTAAGGTCAGCTATTTCAGCTTTCAGCTCTCTAGCTGGAGATAGTGTCTTTCAGAGTCTCATTTGCTGTTTTCTCATTTAGATGCTATCACTTTCAAAAGATTTTCTCACTCCTGTGACTAATGCCTCAAGTAGTATTTGGATGTTGTCCTCATACTTATGTGCTTCACCTTTGGGGGGCTTTTATCTGAGTTTTTATCCTGGTTAATCTATTTTCTTCTTGGTTTAGCCATTGTATGTGGTGTGTTATGAGGTCCCTCTCTTAGTACTATTCTATCCACTAATCACACTTGCCTGGTTTGATTTGTGTCTAAGTATGGTACTTCAAAAAGTTTACAGTTGTGGAAACTAACAGTTGTTTCAGTGTCTCAGTCCTTGAGGTGAAGCACAGTGGCTGTTAAACCCTCTTATGTTCTTTGTCTTCAATGACAACATTGGAATTCTTGGTGCTTTGCTCTATAATATTACCACACTATTTATTTGCATGCAGTATTTTTAAACTTCACTATGTTTACAGATAAGGGCTTAAACATCAACAATAAAAACAAATATCAAATCCTAAACCACAGTTGGTAGTTAACATTAATTCCATTTTGCCTGATGATTTAACTACCTACAGCTATTTGTGACAACCACCATTTTTTAAATGAGTCATATTTTTATTTTAAAATTTTATTCTGTGTCACTTAAATAAGTATGTATTATTTCCCTGTTACTATAACTAATGTTATCCTATAGAATGTAGGAATTTCAAAGATGTAAGAGAAGACAGATGGACTTGATGCCTAGGAAATATGCACTTACATGAATAACAAGCTAATGTGAAAAGTAATGGTACATCTTAGAAATGGACAAGGAGTTTGAGAAATACAGGCTATGCTTATCGGAGTACTTCAGAAAGAGGTTCAGGAAGGTACAGGCTAAGTGTGGATCTGGAACTTGAGATTTCTGATGGTGAGTGAGGTGAGAGTACAGACCAGCCTGAGCAGATAAGAAGATAAGACAAGGTGGATATGCCTGGGAAGTAGCTCCGAAACACTGCCCCATCTTGCATGCACTAAACTCAGTATCAGGCAGTGCATATGAAAAAAGAAAAAGAAATTACATAAGACAAGTGGGATTGGCTTAGGGAATGGCAAGGAATACAGCACAGTGCAGTGAAGAATACAGCTGAAGGGAGCTGAGGTAAGGTTGTAGAGTCAAAACATAAGCATATTATTTTTATAGTATTTACACTAGAGACTGTCACAAAGAAGACTGACCCTATTAAGGTACTTCAGAAAAAATTAATCTGGACCAGGAGGTGGCATAATGGTGACGCAAAAGATTTTTGTGCCTGAAGCTCTACGAGGTCCTGGTTCAATACCCAGCACCAACATAAACATAAGCTGAGCAGTGCCCTGGTTTTTCCTTTATCCCTGTCCTTTAATTAAAAAAATAAGTAACAATAAAAAGACATACCTTTAAAAAAAAAAAAGGTTCAGCCAACATCAGTTTGCAAAATAACAATATGATGGCCATACAGGAACTTTGTTGAATTGAAGGCTCAGTATAAAACAGGAGGAAAAGCGTCCATTACTCTAGAGTTTACTCCTGGGATCTTAGTGGAAAAATAGGAATGAGACCAATGATTGAAATTCTTAAGCAGAAGGTAGAACCAGTAAATGTGAATTTGGTTCTGATAGCCTAAGGTAACATTTTTGACTGATAATTACAGTAAAGAGTTGAAACAACAGTTCAAGGTATAAGTGATAGATCTGACCACTAATTAAGCATTGGATTCAAGGCCATCTAGAGTCATTAAACCCTTCATCCCAAGGTTCACAGTACCTCCACAGGTCCACAAATATGCTTTAACATATTTTTCATCAGTTAAGGGACTCTTAGATGAGAAATATTGTATGTATATCTTTACACAAAATACATTTTAAAGATGATTTAATATTGAGCTTTATGAAAAAAAATACTGAGCTTTATGGAAGGAAGAAACTTACGAAGACAATGCCCAAGTTCCATGAGAATGACCTCTCCATTTAGAGTAGAAATGAATTATTAGGAAGTAAGCAGAAGGCCAAGATTAGGTCTTACAGAAAGTTTCTAAGATGTGTTCATCTTGGAAATATTCTCATGTATGGTATACAAAGGAGTATGCATGATGGCAGAATTCAGTGCTGAATAACCAGGGATGAGTTCTTGTCACCAGGACCATTAAAATTTAACCATATCAGAGTGAAATTTTGTTCACCCTGAAGTCTACTTTCAGCACATGAATTCTAATAGATTTTTACTCTCTCATTTAAAGGATCAACTTAAAAGCAATAAAAATATGTGAATACAGCTTTCACAATCAATTTTTTTTTTGTTTAGAGGCAATACTGTCACCTTTTTCTTTAAAACAGAAGAATAAAATTACATGAGGCAGCCCTTATAATGTTCTTAAATGCAGACACAAAGAATAAAATGATGTAGCACCCACTTTAAATACAGATTTAACTGTGTGTGGTTCAGAATTTAAGCCTAGCCCCTACCTTGTTGAAGGGAAGCTTTGGTGCTGTGGTCTCTTTCATTCTTTCTGTATATACATGTGTGTTTGTACACACACACACAAAATGGAAATTCAGAAATGTATTATTTTAACATTTAAGAATGCTAAAGTTCCTTTCTACCAATGCCTGATTAATCACACAAGCCTTTAGCCTTCTAAACTAAGTACTTATAGTGACATATAAAGACATGAAACAGGGGGTTGGGTGGTGGCGCAGCAGATTAAGCGCATGTGGCACAAAGCGCAAGGACTGGCGTAAGGATCTCAGTTCGAACCCCCAGCTCCCCACCTGCAAGGGGGTCACTTCACAGGCGGTGAAGCAGGTCTGTAGGTGTCTGTCTTTCTCTCCTCCTCTCTGTCTTTCCCACCTCTCTCCATTCCTCTCTGTCCTATCCAACAATGAACGACATCAACAATGACAATAATGGCCACAACAAGGCTACAACAAGGGCAACAAAAGGGGATAAAAATGGCCTCCAGGAGCAGTGGACTCATGGTGCAGGCAATAACACTGGAGGCAAAAAAAAATACATGACACATACTCTTAAATCTCTATAAAAACTCTACCTATGAGTTAAAAACAACAACAACACACTGTGTTGTTTGTCTTTTCTAAGTGTTTTTTCTTCTTATATTAAAAATCCAAGAATTATTTTAAGTTTTATTTATGAGATGTAGAATTTGAAATGTACCTAATTAGGTTTATAACAAATTACTTTCACATTTAATAGCTTTTCCCTCCCATTCTTATTTGATAGGACAGAGAAATTGAAAGGGGAGAGAGAGAAAGAGAGACACCTGAAGACCTTCTTTACTGCTTGTGAAACATCCCAACTGCAGGTGGGGAGCCGGGACATCGAACCTGGGTCCTTGCACAAGTCCTTGTGCTTAGAACTATGAGCACTTCACCAGGCTCACCACTGCCTAGTCCCCCTTGTTTTTCATATATTCGAGTGTGCTTGATTTTATTCTTAGACAAACTTTACTAAAGGAATGGCTACATTTCTTTAACACTGCAAATAATAAAGTTGACTGTATCTGAGCAGGCTGACAGCTTCACTTAGCAAACTTACCCTAAATTCTGAAAACAAACCTTACTGACAACTGACAATGGTTGAGATGACAATAGAAATAATTTCAAGCAGAAGCAACAACCGAGTTAAGCTAGTACACACAATGGTACAAGCCTTCCTTTTTTAAGCAGTATAAAAAGGAAAGCAATCAAAAGAGAAGGAGGCACCATGCCCATTATGTATGGCATAAAGTCTTGACCTACTGCAGCAAGTTATTTACAAAATCAAGTTACAGAGCATCCTTTGCCCTAACCAGCAGGTGCAGCTATTAAGTAGGAAACATTTAAATGTAATATGACCTTGAGGGAAAAAATAGACAGTTTCCTTTCTCTTCCATTACAAATGCCCAACACCACTAAGGTAATTTAATAATTCAATTCCATTTGCCAGGAAAAAAAAAACCTAACCATTTATTTGAAGGCTTGAAATCACTATACCTGGAATACTTATGTGTGAGATCAAATCTTACCTTGCATATTTATTTAAAGGAAATACCTTTTCTCTATTCTCCCTAAACTATTAGTTTCCCTGTAAGCATTTAGCAGAAGCCTATGGGGTGTATGTTTAGGAAAAGTGGCATTAGCAATATATATTTGATAAGGCAAGCTTTTCTGGAAAATGCTAAAAAAGGAACTTTGGTTTAACTGACAAATCAGAGTTCTACAGATGAGATACATGATGTGAATATAGACTGGACAGTCACCTTGAGGCAGATGGGTAGCACAGTAGTCATTATGGGAAGGGCCCAGTGCACAAACTGGGAAGATTCTGCAGAGTACAGTAAGACGACGACTGATAAGCTAGACAGAGTAGCTTTCAGGGGGGCAAGGAAACAAGTGACATGTAGCCATAGACGTGTTATAGCTGCATGCCATAATTATAGAGTTTGTCAGTAATGGGCAACATTCCATAAGCATACAGTATGAGAGGCTTCAGCAGTACCACAGGCTAAGAACTGAAACCCTCACTTCATCCCATTGAGTTTGGGAATTAGAACAATTGTTTAAAAGAAACTGGCAAGACATGAAGCCAGAAAGTAATAGGTTGAGTATAAATGAAAGATAAAGAGCCTAGGAGATAGGACAATGTTTATGCAAAAAAAAAAATCATGCCTGAGTCATCTCTGAGGTCCAAGGTTCAATGCCTGGCACCATTATAAGCCAGCTGATGCTCTCGATGGGGCAGGGGGGTAGGGAGGGAGTTAAACTTTTAACTTTCTTAAAGTATCTTGTATCTTAAAAGGAAGAAGTTGTAACTGTATTGGAAGTCCTAGTCTTTGAGGAAGAAATAGGAAATGGAGTTTAACAGTATCAGATAATTTAAAGATATGAGATGGGAAAAGTAAATTCTAAGGAGATAAAAATGGCAATACTTTCCCAAAGCATTTGCTTATTTATTTATTTATTTATTTTTCACTGAAATATTTGTTACTTAGCCCTAGATGCCTTGTATTCCTATCTCTACTTCTTACACCCTACTTTAGCTATTCACCTAGCTATATAAAAGATAGTAAAGGGGGCCAGGTGGCAGTAAATCTAGTTAAGTGCACATATTGCCAAGCAAAAGGACCCAGGTTCGAGCCCCCACTCCCCACCTGCAGGAGTGTCACTTCATGAATGGAGAAGCAGGTTTGCAGGTATCTGTATTTTCCTCCTTCTCTCTTCTTTAGTCTCTCTCCTTCTTTATCTCCCTGTTCTCTTTCAATTTCTCTCTGTCCTATCTAATAAAAATTAAGAGAAAAACAAAAGGCTGTAAGGATAGGTAGATTCATAATGCTGGTACCGAGCCCCATCAATAATCTTGATGTCAAAAAAAACAAACAATAAATAAAGTTGGCTCTTCCAGTTTTAATATTCTCGGGCAGGTTCTTAACATTGTTTATATATTTTTAGATAGAGACAGAAAGGCAGAGAGAAAATGAAAGGGAGAGTAGCATCTAAGCTTCCTTCAATGTAATGGGGGCCTGGCTTGAACCTAGGTTGTGCACACAGCAAAGTAGCACAGTATTCAAGTGAGCTTTTTTTTCTAGTCTTGGTACCAGTTTTAAAACAGAACCTTTTTCTGTGACCACAGCGGGTAAAGATGTGTATAGAAATATGTAATTAGTCCTTTGTTTGGAGAGAGCATATAGAATATTGCATGTTACCAGTTACTTTCCTATGAAATAGTCAAGCCAGTTTGCAGAGAGAAAGAAAGCGAGAGAGAATAAGTAATGTTCCTTGAGTTAAGTGTTATTTACCTAGAACTAAGTGATGATTCTTTGAGATGGATACTGATAAATTACAGTAACTAGAATCTGTAGTTCTGTATAGTTTCCATCAACTAATACATAGCTGATTTTAAAGACGTTAAAGAACTGATGAAAAGAAAACAGATGAAGTGATTAAAGGAAAGCCACCTCTTCAGAGCCAAAGAGGTGGCTCAGAGGTTCAGTGTATGTTTTATGCCTGAGATCCTGATTGCCTGCCATCACAACACCGTATGAAATGGTGAAGCAGCACACTGGTCTCTCTCAAATACTTTTAAAACTCTTATTTAATGACACCACAGGTTAGAAGCCAACATATAACAAATCAAACAAAGTGGCAGAATGAAGTGGTTGGTGAAACAGACATGTCTATCTTTATGACAATAATATTAGTAATACTTATGCTGTAATCAGTAATAATTGCAAACATCTGTAGACTGCTTATATGAATGACCAAAGCATGGTTCTTGACAATTTACTTGTGTTCTATAATTTATGTCACACATGCATATGACACCAGATATGTTACCACAATTTTACAAGTGAAGCTCAGAGAGATTCAAGTATTTTGCTAAAGCCACACAGATTAACAAAAAAAAAAAAAAAAAAAAAAATGAAGATTTGAAGCAATCTTATTCCTAAGATCATCACAAGAAGATGAGGAAACTAGAAATGCATGAAAAGGGGGTCTGGCAGTAGCATAGTGGGCTAAGCATACATGGCATGAAGCAAAAGGACCAGGATAAGGATCCTGATTTGAGCCCCCAGCTCCCCAACTGCAGGGGGTTTGCTTCATAGGCAGTGACACAGGTCTACAGGTGTCTATCTTTCTCTTCCCCTCTGTCTTCCCCTTCTCTCTCCATTTCCCTGTCCTATCCAACAATGACATCAATAACAATATAATAACCACAATGATAAAACAAGGGCAACAAAAGGGGAAAAAATGGCCTCCAGAAACAGTGGATTCGTGGTGCAGGCACCAAGCCCCAGAAATAACCCTGGAGGAAAAAAAAACAAAGGCAGGAAAATATGGTTCAGGAAGATAGTACAGGGGTTCAAGACTGATTCTGATATATTCCTTCTTACTTAATCCTTTTAATTTCTCCAAAATTGTCTCTAACAATAGTGTACAAACACAATAATTTGATACACTGTTGAGTGATAGTATAATAGAGGGCTTTCACTAAATATGCAAAAGACTGTGAATTTTCCTCTAGCAAATGATTAAAAAAAAAGAGAAATAGGATTTTAAATGTCTTTGCTTTGATACACATTTATTTCTAGTGATAATGATGAAACAAATGAGACAATTTATAATAATCAGGCAATGATGTTAGCCCTACTATGTGGTTTTGCAGCTTAAACTTTAAGACATTTTCATGGAGGCATACATGCTACAATGTTCAAGGACGTGGGTTCAAACCCCTAGTCCCCATCTGCAAGGGGAAAGCTTTGTGAGTGGTGAAGCAGTGTTGCAGGTGTCTCTCTGTCTCTCTCCCTCTCTATCACCCCCTTCCCTCTATCTATTTCTAGCTGTCTCTATCCAGTAAATAAAGATAGTGAAAAAATAATAATAAAAAAGATATTTTCACTAGGGCAGTCCTATCTCAGTTCTCCACAAACTTCTAAAATTTACCTGTATTTCTTGGACTCAGATTCCTTGTAGCATTACCATGGACAAAGCTGTTACACTGTCTCAATGGCTTATTAGAAAGTAGCATATTACTTAAAAACATAAAACATGGTCTTGCCATTTGAGTCACATGCAAGTAGAAATACTGTTTTGCCATTATTGTCGAGAACTAAATTAACGTCATAAAAAACAAATCAGAGAACCAAAACATACTCTCTCCCTTTTCTTTCCTTTCTTAGTGCATTTGGGTGAAAAGGGACCTAAATTGGGGGGGGGGGACTAGTAATATTTTGCAGACACTTATCATGGGAGATGAAAAATTGGTCCCATGTATCAATATCTCTACTATAAACCACTGACCCCCCACCCCCAGGCTGTAGCGCAGAAGGTTAAACATAGGTGGTGCGAAGCTCAAGGATAAGCATAAAGATACCGGTTCAATACCCCAGCTCCACACCTGCAGGGGAGTCGCTTCACAAGCAGTGAAGCAGGTCTGCAGGTGTCTCTCTTTCTCTCTCCCTCTGTCTTCCCCTTCTCTCTCCATTTCTCGAACTGTCCTGTCCAACAATGACAAGAGCAATAACAACAATAACTACAACAACAATAAAAAACAACAAGGGTAACAAAAGGGAAAATAAGTAAATAAATATAAAAAAATTATATCAAAAAGCAAAAGCCTCTAGGGAACCGGGGGATGAGTTATTCACTATAAACCAAGTTTAAAAATTCAATATCCTATACTAATGTTACACCACTATATTGTTCTAGCAAGTTACTTGCCAGTAACTCTTGTATTAAAACATTGCATTTTTAACATTCAAAACAAGCAAGACAGAGCAACAAGTAAAGTATTGCTTTATTTGTGAATTTACAACCTAGTTCCTACTCTCACCAGCTTTGAGCATCAAGGTCTTAGACATTTCAAGTGTTAGGTAATGTAAAATTGAGGAACAGAAATATATATTTTTTTATTTAAGAAAGGAAACATTAACAAAATCATAGGATGGGGGGTACAACTCCACACAGTTCCCGCCATCTAATCTCCATATCCCATCCCCTCCCCAATAGCTTTCCCATTCTCTATCCCTCTGGGAGCATGGACCCAGGGTCATTGTGGGTTGCAGAAGGTGGAAGGTCTAGCTTCTGTAATTGCTTCCCTGCTGAACATGGGCATTGACTGGTCAATCTATACTCCCAGTCTGCCATTCTCTTTCCCTAGTAGGGTGAGTCTCTGGGGAAGCAGAGCTCCAGGACACATTGGTGGGGTCTTCAGTGCAGGGAAGCCTGGCTGGCATCCTGATGGCATCTGGAACCTGGTGGCTGAAAAGAGAGTTAACATACAAAGCCAAACAAATTGTTGAAGAATCATGGACCCAAAGGTTGGAATAGTGGAGATGAAGTGTTGGGGGGTACTCCCTGCAAACTCTAGTGTTGTTGTTAAAATTCGGGAAGGCTCTTGCCGGGCGGTTTAGCTTCACGGCGGGTAACAGAGACGTGGAGACAACGGCTGGGCAGGGAAGCTGTATTTCTTTATTCAGGAACAACGATTCATAAACTAAGACAAACTAATCACCAAACAGAACTCTGCTGTCTCTTTGCGGCGGCACAAGCACTCTCTTATTCTGGAACTCAGGAACTCAGGAACCCTCCAACTCTGGCACTCTCAAACTCAGGAACTCAGGAATCCTCTCTCGGGGTTCCTTGGGGCGGGGCCAAGCAGGCCCGCGAAATTAATTGGACTGATCCAATTCTCTTGGCGGGGGAGGGCTAGAACAAACCAATGTAAAGCATACGACATAGTGTACTACTGCTTTCAGGTATATATTTGCCCTAGTTTATGGATACGTGTGAACATATGGTCTATCTCCTGGAATCTGGTCTATATCTAGGTTTTGGGACTTTGTTAGGAAGAGAACCACCTGGGATGGAAATAGAGAATACTATGAAAGTAAAGGTCTCACCTGAGTGATGAAGCCACCTTGGTCAGAGCTAGAAGGAATTATGTTAAGTGAGCTAAGTCAGAAAGATAAAGATGAGTATGGGATGATCCCACTCATCAACAGAAGTTGAGCAAGAAGATCAGAAAGGGAAACTAAAAGCAGGATCTGACTAAATTGAAAGTAGAACACCAAAGTAAAAACCCCGTGGTGAGGGGGAGGGTAGACATGCGGCTTCCTGGGCTGGTGGGGTGGGGTCGGGGTGGGGGTTGTTGGGTGGGATGGGACACAATCTTTTGGTGATGGGAATGGTGTTTATGTACACACCTAGTAAACTGTAGTCATATAAATCACTAATTAATATGAGAGGGGGAAAATTGTATGTCTAACAAAGGGACTTTTCAAAGTTAACCCAATTACCAAATAATGTGATGATAACAGTAACTATCCATTGTCTTCTTGAACCCTAAGACAGCAGGAACCTCACATTTCCACTATAAAGCCTAAACTTCCCCCAGTCCTGGGACCCTAGGATAGGGCCCACTTTCCTGTATGTTTCTCCCAATTCTTTTTTTTTTTAAATTTAAGAAAGGATAAATTAACAAAACTATAGGGTAGGAGGGGTACAACTCCACACAATTCCCACCACCCAATCTCCATATCCTACCCCCTCCCCTGATAGCTTTCCCACTCTCTATCCCTCTGGGAGCATGGACCCAGGGTCATTGTGGGTTGTAGAAGGTGGAAGGTCTGGCTTCTGTAATTGCTTCTCAGCTGAACATGGGCGTTGACTGGTTGGTCCATACTCCCAGTCTGCCTCTCTATTTCCCTAGTAGGGTGGGTCTCTGGCTTCTCCCAATTCTTTTTTTAAAATTTTTTTTATATTTATTTCTTTATTTACTTATTCCCTTTTGTTGCCCTTGTTTTTGTTATAGTTATTATTGATATAGTTGTTGTTGGATAGGACAGAGAAATGGAGAGAGGAGGGGAAGACAGAGAGGAGGAGAGAAAGACAGACACCTACAGACCTGCTTCACCGCTTGTGAAGCGACACCCCTGCAGGTGGGGAGCCAGGGGCTCGAACCGGGATCCTTAAGTCAGTCCTTGTGCTTTGCGCCACCTGCGCTTAACACAATCAACACAATGAGTGCCACCCCAGCATGCTTCACTTCAGACTGTGTCCAGAGACTTCAGGTGTGGAACAGAAAGATTTTACAACAAATTCATACTGAAGATAGTGTGCTCATCAAGTTGCCTATAAATATCTCTGGTATTTTCAGCAAAGATAATGCTACTTTATTCAACTCCAGATCCTTGAGATTCTAAGCATATAATTTTTTCTTTTCTACACAAATTGTCCTTAGGTTTAGTAGACCATTAATTCAAACAGAAATCTGAAAACAAATTTGGGGAGATTGGATTGCAAAAGACCTAATTAGAATATTTTAGCAGGTAAGTAATCAACCTTCTATCATAACCTTGTAAACTAATTCAGTTTTTCCACAATATTTTCATCAGACCTATAAAACTCAGAAAAACAAAAATACTTAAAAATTAAACTAATGTCTGAATAATAAATTTGTAGGTGAAATAGGTATGATTTTTTTTTACTACTAGCTTCTAGAGAACAGTGTATAATGTAAACATTATAGATCAAATTTTTCTAAAATAATGTAGGCTTATGAGACTATTTTTAATGTCACATATAGAAAATTTATTGGAGAGGAGAAAAATGAAGGAAATAAATAAAACTGATGTTTTATATTTCAGTATATTCAGACATAATTTAGGCAAGATAGTCTACTATTTAGTATGGATTGCTTAAGTACTAAGTATTTCAAACTATAAGAGAACTATAATGAAATATTATAATATTGTGTTTTATTGGTCTCTTGTAAGAATAGAGAGGAAAATAATTGTAGATATTTGAAAATAAGTAATCAAATATTTGACGAGTCTAAAAAACTCTTCAATTTCTTCTTTAAAATCATTCAAATGTTTTAAAATTACAAATGATGTATTTTTTGTTACAAAGTGTATTTAGGTTTACTTTAGTATGGCTGAATGACACATCAAAGTATGATAAAAACTATTGGTTTCTAAAGTTGGTGTACTTTCCTCAATGTTTTTCCAAAAGTTAGTATGGTTGCATTATTTTCTTCTTTAGTTTTCTATTGTTTTCATTTTAACAATCACACTTTTTATTCTTCTAGAAGTAGTGCTAGTTACACTGGAAGACAGTGCAAATTAGTAGAAAGAAGAACATTAGAGACCCCACCACCACCACTCCGAGAGGGCAGAAGTAGGTGTGGCATTAAACAGTGGAGGAAGAGATAAGGGAGAATTTATTTCGTAGAACTGCATTATTCTGAGCTTTGTTTATCCTCATTTTGGTCACATCAGAGTGAGCTGCTCTGCTCCATACTCAGTCAAAGACCCAGAGTGAGTGAAGCTCAACTTCCTGAAACAGTTCCAGACACCATGTCCCTACTACAGCCTGAGTCACAAGGGGACTGAGGATTGTATGCAAGTGAATAATTAGTAAGCATCACATTTTCTGAACAGAAATGAAGAAATAAAATGAGGACGTGACTTAGAGCACATTTCTAAGACAATTTCAAATTTCCCTGAAATCTCAACTCCTCTTCAAAAATACATTCTAACTTAGTACAATTTTTGAAGCATGTACACAATTCAGTTTTATCTAAACTTTCACTGAACTGTCAGGCTAGCATCACGTGCGAGAGAGATGACCCAGGGACTAAGCTCGTGGCGGAAAATCAATACAAATCTATTCATTTGAGTGCCCCAGAGTGGGGTGGTAGTACACCTGGTTAAGCTACACGGTGCCAACCACAATGGCTGCCATCAGCCTTTCAGTCTGCATGCCTGCCCTCCCCCAGATTGGGACATGGAAGAGACAAAATTAAAACAGAAGTGGCTTGACGATACCATACATGGTTAGGAAAGGGGTGGAGAAAGGCAAAGGGGGCCAGGAATTGTATGGACCTCCCCCGCAACTGTTGCTAGGGGTTCAACTGGCAGGATTAGCAATACCCCACAGGGAATTAGGAAGACCTTTAGTCATTTGTAAGGTAAAGTAGAAGATTGATATGTAGATAATAAATGGACCAGCTGTAGTATCAGGGAATGTAGGGTGGAGCAGGCTTAATGTTTTTTAAGGAATGCCGGGCTCCGGCAGGAAGATGCAGGATGTTTTTGTGAGGCAGGGAAGACTTAAAATGGCCACCAACCTTTTGAGGTTCACGTGTCACCCCTTTTGCTCAACCCCTACATAGAGAGACTTACCAGGAAGGACTCACCTCTCAGGTCAAGCTCTGCCAGGCTTCACCACATCCCCACAACCTCCCTACACTGAACTACTTCACTTCTTTTTCCTTTACAGATTTATTTGGACAAAATAAATGTAGACAGATTTATTTAATGAGTTTTAATACATATAGTCTGAGTGTGGTCCACAAGAGAAAAACAAAGAGTCCTGAAATATTAACCATTTAAAAAAGATACTGATAGTGTATTCTGACTCATCTTTTCCATAACTTTTCTATTCCTACATGGGAAATCCTAGCTCACTGATAAATAAAGTATATGAAATTCTGTTACTTATTTATCTATCCTGTCTCATCACTACTTACCTCCTACCTAACATTCTATGTTCTCAAAGTTTTTTTTTGTCCCCTTGATACACCACCTCGTGTTTTTCCTCCAGTGTTTTTGCTTAAGCAATCTTCATAAACATCACTTTGCAAAGATCATCTTTCTGAATATTTACCTTTTCCCAGCACGTATCAACATTTCCTGATTGAATCCTATTTATTGCTTATTAAACAGCTCAGATGACATCTGGTCAAGTTGGGATAACTTCCTACATTATTTTTATGCAATACACAGTGTGTATCCCCATTTTAGGCTACTAAGTGGTAATGGACTCTTATTTGATTGTCCCCTCTACCACAGGATATATCTTCTTAGCTATGGTCTAAATATAATTCATCTTCAGGCCTTGGGCCCTATCATAATAATTTATGTTTCTGAAGGTTGAATAATTGGAACCAATTGGTAGAATACCCTGAAACCTTTTTTTTTTTTAACAATCCCTAAAGCACAATCCTCAGACCCCCTTCTCTGCTGTATTTGATTAATTCAATATGGGTGGCTACTAAAGTTGGAGGCTATAGACAACATTAACTTTGAGTGATTTTAAAGAGGAGAAAATTTTGTACCTTGTTTCCAGGGTTGCTCTCTTTACCCAGGTACAGAGGGGTCAGTTAACTTTAAAGTATGCCTCAGAAGGCACACATGCCCCTTCTCACCCTGGGAGACCTTGCAAACTATTATGCCTTCCCAAAAGCTAGAAGTGCAGATTCTATAAAAAATGAATTATTAATGTCTGATTTCCACAGAAATAGAATATATTTACCCAAAGAGTAGCATTTCCTCCATACTTTCAGACATTCTTTCTTAATATAAATCCTGACCCTTTAGTAAGGTGTCTTTTTGAATCACAGATTTGCTGACTTTAATAAACACACTGTCGTTACTTTTAATCAGCACAGAAGTTCAGTTTGGAAAGTTTATGGTTAGATTAGAATCAAAACTACATGTGAATAGAGATGAATAAATATATAAATAAGACTTAACATTTCCTACATAGCAAATGTAGTTTTCAGATAAATTCAAATGGCGGCTTTTTTGCCCCCCTCTTAAAGAGGTTCTCACAGTTTAAGTATAAACATTGTTTGACAAAGGAAGACTTATGTGCAGCAGGAGACATAGCCAGACTTTTTGTCTTTCTGCATCTTATACTCATGGACACAATCACACTATTTACTTTCTGTTTTGCATAGTACACACATAATTTATCTTTGATATAACTGAAAACACCTCTTCACCTGTGACTTGACATTTGAAACTGAACCATTCTGAACTTTAAAAAATTAAAATCATTTTTACCTTCATAACTAGCATATGCAAGTGAATTTGGAGATTTTTCAATTATATGATCATCTGAAAAAAAAATACTCAATTTTCATATGCTCACCTTCCAATCACTCTTTTGTAATGAAGGGGAGTTTTTTTTTATCCTTGCCAGTCACCTTAGTTACTTACATGAACTCAAGGTAGATTATTTACAAGTACCAAACATCCGTAGAACAATTTAGCATTTGCCTAGGGTTGATTTTTTTTCTCGAGTAAATTTAACCACTATGTGTTGTTTTCTCCGGGCTGGCTTCATGGGCGGGTAACAGATGACCAGGGACACATGGTTGAGCAGAGAAGCAGTATTTCTTTATTCACATGCCAACGATTCAAAAAACTAATCTAATCTAATCACTACATAAATCTGTCCTACATCTTTCTCCTCTGGCTGCAGCGTCAGGAACCCAGGAAGTACGTAGGATAGGGGGCGGGGATAAGGGAGAAGCGTGAAAAGGCAAAGACTAAACCACAATCTCCCGGAGGTGGAAGGAGTGAGACCAAACCAATGTAACAGAATGATCATGTAAATAGACCACAATGTCAAGCAATGTAACAGAAGGGATCCCAGAAACAGAACTAGAAGCATACCAACAGTTCCCCCTTTTCTTTTTAACTAATTGACCATAGTATCAGGAGTGTGGGGTGAACAGAAACCTATATTGTACAGGCATTTTTTTTTTAAAGAAACTGGCACAAACATGGAAGAACAAGTAAGCAAGCAACAAGAACCGGTGTGATGCCATGGGAAGGCCTGAGGGGGGCGTTTCGTGCCTCTGTGGGCAAGGCTTTATCAAGCTAAAGGACATTTTCTTGCCTCTGTGGGCTTCTCTTGCCTCGACAGGCATTTCCTGTCTCTGTGGGCATTACCTAGCAGGGAGGGAAGGTATGGTCTATAGAGTCCCAAGGCAGCTGGCTGCAGTCAGTGTTTGAGAAACTCAGCAGCATAAAGGAAAGCCGTAGTGTTGTGTACCAGTAAGTCCAATAGAAGTGCTAGTTCAAAGCAGATGTCCACTGAAGAATTGCTGGGGGGTGAATTGTTGCATGAGGAAGGTGAGCTGCTGGAATTCTGCTTTTCTGTATAGAACTTGACAGCTGCAATTTACATATTTATGAAACAAAACTTGTAGCAGGTTAGAAGTTTACCACAATTGATAACTCAATGATTATAATTGGTTTAGGTATCTGTATAAATTTGGAAGGTCTTTTTCGTTTTATTTTAAGGCTTCTTAACCAATTTAAGTGCAATAAAATGTAGTAAGGCAAAGGACCACTGCTAGAGCCTCAGGCATGAGAATCATTAGCATAACCATTGTGCAATCCACCATTTCTAATTGAGAAGGTATTTGAGAGCTTCACATATCAACAACGTCTTTTTTAAATTTTCTTTACCCTTTGTTACACCCATACAAGATGGAGACACAACCTAGGTGTGTGCAGGTTTTTTTAGACCAACTTAGTTAAAATATATTGATTTTTAACTAATTTTTACTTCAGACTTTAAATGTAAGTTAATTTTACCTTTATGAGAATTATGTTGAAAACTTTTTAATTTAACTTTGCCTGGTAAAAATGTAGCCTTAAATTTACATTTTTAACCTTAAAATTAATGTCTACCAAACTTCAAACACACACATAAACATGGTCTTCAGTACACAAGGAGAAAAACTTTTGTTACGATGACATGTCATTTTAAACAAGAATCTAGATCTGCACTGTCTCAGCCATTTGGTGGGTGTGCCATCCAGAGGTGGCCTCCCGTGCAGCTCCACTTCCAGGAATTGCAGGTTGCCATCACTGTATGGATCTCTGAGTATTCTAGCTCCTCTGCCTTCAGAGCCAAGCTGGGGATCTTGGCCAGGGGTCCCAGTCCCGGCAGGGAGCCCGTAGTCTCCAGGTGGTCCAGGATCTGCCCAGACTTAATAGCAGGAGGGCACACGGGCCAGCCGTGGAGAAGGCGCGGGCTGAGGTGCTCCGGGGTGGAGCCAGGATGGGCTGCAGCTTTGCCTGCCATGCTCACTGTCCTGCTCCTGGCTCCCGAGGCTGTGGCAGCTGTGCCAGCAGTGGTGGTGGCAGCGCGTCTCTGAGCCCTGCCCCACGCCCTACAGTGGTGAGCAGGCTTCTGCGGGCGGGCATCGGGTAGAAACCAGAGTGTATCCCAGAGCGAAATGTTCCAGAAACCAAGAAACAGTCTCATGAAGAAAGGGCAGAGGCCTTTGGAAGCCTCTTCACAAGCAGAAAGGCAGCCCATAGTGGATAGGTAGCCAAAGTCTTCACTTATCTGGGGGATGGGCAGGTCAGGCCCCACGTTGTGGTGCCATTATGTTGTTTTTTCCGGGCTGGCTTCACAGGCAGGTAACAGATGACCAGGGACACACGGCTAAGCAGAGAATCAGTATTTATTTATTCATGAGCCAACGATTCAAAAAACTAATCTAATCTAATCACCACACAAATCTGTCCTGCATCTTTCTCCTCCGGCCGCAGCGTAAGGAACCCAGGAAGTATGTAGGATGGGGGTGGGGAGAAGGGAGAAGCGTGAAAAGGCAAAGACTAAACCACAATCTCCCAGAGGTGGAAGGAGTGAGACCAAACCAATGTAACAGAATGATCATGTAAATAGACCACAACGTCAAGCAATTTAACAGAAGGGATCCCAGAAACAGAACTAGAAGCATACCAACAACTATGTACATAGTAGAACTACTTGCATTAGTCTATAGATTGGTACATACATAGGTATATATACTCCTACCTCAGTGGCCTAGCAATCTAGTAAATTCACCTAACTACTTTTATGAAGGTTCTGTAATAATTCAGGAAGGGAGAAAAAAAAGTAATTATACATACCAGATAATCAAAAGCCAAATGCAGTGCCTCATTCTAATAAAAGTTATTTCAATGTTTAAGAAAATTTGAGGGAGCTGGGCAGTAGCTCAGTGGGTTAATTGCACATGGCACAAAGCACAAGGGCTGGCATAAAGATTCCAGTTTGAGCCCCCACTCCCCACCTGCATATTGCTTCACAAGTGGTGAAGCAATATGAAGTTGTCTATCTTTTAACCTCCTCTGTCTTCCCCTCCTCTCTCAATTTCTCTGTCCTATCCAATGACGACAACAATGACAATGACAACAATAACAACTACAACAAGTGCAACAACAAGGGCAGCAAAATGGGAAATATGGCCTCCAGGAGCAGTGGTTCCATAGTGCAGGCACCAAGCCCCAGTGACAATTCTGGAGGGGAAAAAAAAAACATGGCTGTATTTAAAAAAAATTTTAAAAACCACAATTATTTTTTCTCACCATTTGCTTCATTTAGTTCTCCTTTCCCATCTGCTAGGTATGGATACGATGATCTTTGACAAGAAGAAATATTTAAAAGCAGCTTGTCAACATAAATCAGGATAAACTGATACCATAATGATGTGGTAACATAAGTACACATTCAAATGATAACTACTGATCTCTGATCTCAAAAAGCTACTAATTTCTCTCTAGTTAAAGATATTTCACCTGAAAGATGCATGAACCTGCTAAGTCTTTATTTAGTTCATATTACTATGAATTAACAAATTTAGTTGCATGGCCTGTGACATCTTCACACTCAACCCTTTACTATATGTTTTCCGAATGGCGGAACATTACATCATTTGCAAATAGAAATAAGAATCATTATCTCAACCTTATAGTTTGTATGCCAACAGCTCATAATATGAGGTGACTTAGCTTCTATCATAAAACTAGTTGGCTAATGAGAAGTGTTTCTCATACGTCGGGAAATTGTGAGGATGTGGTTGAGCTCGGCAGGGCTCACAAAGCACTCTGCATTCCTGATATTATGGCCATTAGATAAAAAGAAAGGGGGAGATGTCTGGAAATTGTGAGGATGTGGTTGAGCTTGACAGGGCTTGACCTGAGGAGTGTGTCTATCCTGTCAGTCTCTCTCTCTCTCTCTACCAAGAGGTTGAGCAAGGAGGGACAGGAGTAACCCCAAAGGTTTTCCCCGTCTTATCAGACTCCCTGGCTCACAAAGCACCCTGCATTCCTGATACTATGACCATTAGATAAAAATAAAGGGGGAGATGTCAGGAAATTGTGAGGGCTCACAAAGCATCCTGCATTCCTGATACTATGGCCTGTCTACATAATCATTTTTTGCCTGAAAGATCCCCACCCATTCCATTCCTTTGATCTATCTTCTTTCTACCCCAAGGCCCTCCCTGCCTGCAGGGTTTTATTAATCCTACCAGTTAAAACCCTCGATACAGTTGCTAAGGAAGTTCCTACCTTTCCAGCCCCCTTGTGCCTTTCTCCACCCCTTTCTTAGCCATTTCTGTTTCTGACTTGCCACTTCCGGGTCTGCCCTTTAAAAGCCTTGGCTCTTTGATCAATAAAGATATTGCATTGCCCCGCCACGAGTCTGTTCCTGAGTTATCTCTGTCATGTCGCTGAGTGAGTAGCAGCCCAGACTGGCTCTGGTCAAGTTCTCTCCAACCCAGAGAGTATGCGCCTGGGAAGAAGCACCCCCACGCTAGCCCGGCACTCATACAGGACTACTCTGCACAGAGTAGCTGAACCACATTCTGGCAGGGATGTGAAGCAAAGAGAGTCAAGTACTAAGGTTAGGGGTATGTGGGGGAGGGGGCATAATGTTCAGGGAAGTCCTACAAAGTGCACAGGCTGGAGATAAAGGTATTTAGCAGCATGTTAGATGGTTCCAATGGTAATTGCTTACTGGCTATGGTGATCTGCCAAATTCTCCACTTCCAAGTGGTTGATTTTTGTCAATGCAAGAACTGTTAACATGAGACAGTGACACAAAACACCAAATTCTCAGGATTTCAAGACAGAACTTGATGCAAAGTCCTATTTTCTAAGTTATTATATATATATCATAATTAAACCCACAATTTCACCATGCCCTAGACTTTTATTTTGTAAAAAAAAAATTCTTGGGGGGAGTCACGCAGTAGTGCAGTGGGTTAAGCACACGTGGTGCAAAGTGCAAGGACCAGCTGAGGATCCCAGTTTGAGACCCTGGCTCCCCACCTGCAGGGGAGTCACTTCACAAGTGGTGAAGCAGGTCTTCAGATGTCTATCTTTCTCTCCCCTTCTCTCTGTCTTCCCCTCCTCTCTCCATTTCTCTCTGTCCTATCCAACAATGACGACATCAGTAACAACAACAATAAAACAACAAGGGCAACAAAAGGGAATAAGTAAATAAATATTTTAAAAAATTTAAAATTCTCTGTGGATCAAATTACAAGATATAAAGAACTTTGCAGTGTATGTTAACTAGTACATGCTAGAATTTAATAGTTTGGGCACCTTTGTCAAAGATGATTATCTGTAGCTGGGCCACTCACTTTTTATTCAGTCTCCTCCCCATGAGAGTTTCCTGTTCTTCCAATTTATAAAAATGTTATAAAGGCTTAAACATAAGGTTTTCATGAGTAGTAATGTGGGAAAAAGTAAGCTCCCACACCTAGAGACATCTAATTTTTGACAAGGGGTCCCAAATTATTAAATGGAGAAAGAAGAGTTTATTCAACAAATGATACAGTGAAAATTGGGTTGAAATATTCAGGAGAATGAAACAGTCATTACATTTTACCACACATAAAAGTAAAATCCATTGGGTCAAGGAATTTGTTAGAACAGAAACTATCAAAAACTCAAAGGAAAACATTGGGAGAACTCTTTTCTATGTAAGTTTTATAGCCATTTTCAATGACACAAGTCCAACTTCAAGGAAGACTAAAACAAAATAAACCAACAGGACTACATTAAATTGAAAAGTTTCTGAACAACAAAAGAACCCACCACTGAAAGAGACTCCTTACAGAGTGGGAGAAGATCTTTACATGCTATACATCAGACAAAAGTCTAATAACCAAATATATATACGTAAAGAGATCACCAAACTAAGTGATAATAGCAAAAATGACTCCATTCAAAAACGGGGAGAGGATATGAACAGAATAGTTACCAAAGAAGAGATCTAAAAGGCCAAAGACATATGAAAAAATGCTCCAAGTCATTGGTTTCTAGAGAAATGCAAATAAAGACAACAATGAGATACCACTTCACTCATGAGAGAATGTCGGACATCAGAAAAGATAGTAACCAGTGCTAGCGAGGCTGGAGGGACAAGGGAACCCTCCTGGTCTGCTGGTGGGAATGTAAATTGTTCCAGTCTGTAGAACTCTTAAAATGCTAGAAATGGATCTACCCTATGACTTGGCAATTCCTCTCCTGGGGATATATCCTAAGGAAACACAACCATCCAAAAAGATCTGTGTATACCTATGTTCGTAGCAGCACAATCTGTAATAGCCAAAACCTGGAAGCAATCCAGGTGTCCAATGACAGATAAGTAGCTAAGAATGTTGTGGTACACAATGAAGTACTACTCAGCTATCAAGAATGATGAATTCACCTTCTTCACCTCCTCTTGGGTGGTTCTTGAAGGAATTATGTTAAGTGAGGTAAGCCAGAAAGAGAAGGATGAATATGGGATGATCTCACTAATGGAAGTTGAGAAATAAGAACAGAATGGGAAATACAAAGCAGAACTTGAACTGGGTTCAATACACTGCACCAAAGTAAAAGACTCTGGGGGTGCAGTTGGGGGTGGAGTGAATTCAAGTCCTGGTTCATGATGGTGAAAGAAGGCCTAGGATGGAGTGAAAGTGTTTTGTAGAAAACTGAGAAAATTTACACATGTATTAACAATCCTATTTAGTATAAACCATTAATCCCTCCAACAAAAATATTTAAAAAGATAGAGACACCTGCAGCACTACTTTATTGCTTGTGAAGCTTCACCTCAGGCAGGTGGGTATTGGGGCCTTGAATCTGGGTCCTTGTGCATTGAAAGCTGTGTGCTCAACCAGGTGTATCACCATCCAGCCTCCCTAATGGACCTTCTATACTCTATCTCTATCCATGGTGTTTTGCACACTTTTCACACATTAACTTACTTTTTAAAAAAATGAGCCAGCAGTACTCAGATCCTCTCTTCCTAACATGTTTGCCTCCTTGACCCATCTCTAATTATCATTAGAAGTTTTACCATGGCTTTTATTCCAGGGTCTGACCCAACAGTTAATGTGTTTAATGCCAAGAATAATCTATAGTGTAGATTGTCTAGCAAAGTGTTTTACTAGCAATTATGTTTTGAATACTTCACAATCTATTTTGGTTTTGTTTGTTTTTCTCTGTAAGTCTTAGTTTGTATGCATCTTTTCAAAGTAACTGCTTATCAAAGAAAGTTACCTAAACATTGACCCATCTCTAATTATCATTAGAAGTTTTACCATGGCTTTTATTCCAGGGTCTGACCCAACAGTTAATGTGTTTAATACCAAGAATAATCTATAGTGTAGATTGTCTAGCAAAGTGTTTTACTAGCAATTATGTTTTGAATACTTAACAATCTATTTTGGTTTTGTTTGTTTTTCTCTGTAAGTCTTAGTTTGTATGCATCTTTTCAAAATAACTGCTTATCAAAGAAAGTTACCTAAACATTGCACTTAACATCTGAAATGATATTTTATCAAATGAAAAGAGCTAATAATGTAGCATAATGCAAATAACCTAATTATTATTTATAAAGATCAATGCAGTCATTATCATTCTTTAGGGACTTTGTAAATCACTTAAAATAGTACTAGATTGCTATTAAACATATATTGAGGAAATCTGATTTTTCCAGCTAGCTTAAAGTTTTTATGTAGTACAAATTTATATATTTTAAAATAAATGAGTAAAAGTTAAGCTGCAGATATATATTATTCAAATTAGTAATGTATTATTATTATTATTATTTTTTTGCCTGTCCCCAGATAGACATTTTTGGCGGTAGTTTCTCAGAAACTGTTAATGGGTATTGCACCAAAGCTAAAGACTCTGGGGATGTATACACTCTGGGGATGTGTGGAGGAGGGGGGTTTTAGGTCCTGGTACAGATGGTGAAGGAGGAAGACAGCCTGGGAGTGAGAAATGTTTTGTAGAAAATTGAGAAATTTTGCAAATATATCAACAACTATATTTACTTTAAACCATTAATTCTCCAAATTAAAAAAAAAACAGTGAATATACCTCACAGAGTCCATTGGGTTATATGTTAAGTGGAGGAGTGCATAGACTAAGATATGCCCCTCTAGACCTTAACTGCTAATCAAGCCTTTTAAATCCACTAGTGATACTAAGTACAAATATAAGAATACTCATTGCAAGTGATCATTGGTAAGACAAAGCAAGTCATTGTGTTAGAATAAGTTGTCACTGTGGGATTAATAAAATTCCCTAGTCACTATCAC
>NC_080168.1:54242694-54302694 GCF_950295315.1 Erinaceus europaeus
CTCACAAAGACAGAGAGCTAGAGATACAACTCAGAACTGAAGCTTCCTTCAGTGTGGTGGGGGCTAGGCTCAGACCTGGGCTGAGCACATGACAAAGCAAATGTACTATCCAGATGAGCTATATTGCCAACCTAACAAAATATTTTTAATTTATCTGTAAACTCAGCAAAAGTTTATCTCATAGCTACTTATGTGGACATTATGAAGGAAATGGACCCTCATCACAGGTTTGGGAAGAAAACTGAAGCCCTAACATTATCAGAGAAAATATTTTAAATAGCAGTGATTTCACAATTACACACCGTGATTAGGTTGCAAAATTGGTGAAGGTGAACTCAGCTCTGAGTTGAATGAGATTTGAATGCTGAAATTTCTTGGAAAAAGTGAGACTGATGTAGAACATTCAAAATATATCACCGAAAAAGTAAATATGGTTCACTGATGACCTTGTTTTATGGCAGCCACAACCACTCTTTATTCATGCTAGTTATATACCTACTATCGGAGCAAAGAAATATACTTATTAGCCAAATTGACAGCATTACAGGCACATTTAATGTGTGTGTGTGTGTGTGTGTGTGTGTGTGTGTGTGTATTTTTTACTTTAGTAAGAGAGATTAGAGAGGAAGACCAGAGCTCTTGTTGATGGTGGTGCTAGGGACTAAACCTGGGACCTTACAGCCTCAGGCATGAAAGTTTTCTGCATAACCATTAAACTGTCTCCCCAACCCTTATAGGGATGTTTTAAGATGCTTTCCTAGTAACTGAATTGTTACTATATGCCAAGCACTGTGTCATGCAAATAAATCTTTCATTAATCTTTAGATAAGTCTACAAGGAAGACACAACTATTCCTGTACATAGATAGAACAAAAATAGAAGTTGTCCAAGGGCAAAAGGATGGAGAGTGCTATACAATGAGCTGGTTCTGATTGGAATTCAGGTCTGATCTACTCTCAGCCTCCTTAGTGATGATGCTACCTGCACCATTTCTGGATCTTCCTGGTAGACACCAGCCTCTAACTCAAACAGTACCTTCAACATGTGATGACTTCTGTGTACACTCACTCACCCATCAGTTTGGTAAGCACTAATGAGTATGTATTAAGTGCTAAGTGCTGTGCTCAAACTGGTGGAGATAATAACTATTCCAGGACTCGTAAGTATCCACATTCTAATAAGACCAGTAACTGTCACTATAGGGAACATATACATTAATTTGTTTTTCAGGAGTGAGGATAGAAATTTTAAAGGGTTGCCTAGAAAAGATGATACTTGACTTAACCATGGATAACTTAGTTTGCTATTTGTACCAAATTGACCTGGAGGACACCAAGCACTGTATTTCCAGAGAAGATCTGCTTTGTGCCAATTTGTACAAGTAATGGTGTTAATTACAGAGGAGTGACGGGCAAATGAGGTGTAGAAATTAGCAGAGACTAAACACTGAATGATCTCTTATGCCATAGGAAAAAATGCAAGGGATCTGGGGTGGTGGCACACCTGGTTGAGCACATGTTATAATTCACAAGGACCCAGGATTAAGCCCCCAGCCCTCACATGCAGGGGAAAGCTTAGCACGTGGGGAAGCAGTGTTGTAAATATCTCCCTGTCTCTCTTCCCTTCTATCTCCCATTCCTCTTAATTTCTGACTGTCTCTATCCAATAAATAAAGATAAAACATTTAAATCAGATACATCTTTTCCTCTTTTTTTTTTTTTTTGCCTCCAGGGTTATTGCTGGGGCTTGGTACCTTCACTAGGAATCCACTGCTCCTGGAGGCTATTTTTTCCCTTTTGTTGCCCTTGTTGTTTATTGTTGTTATTGCTGTCATTGTTGGATAGGACAGAGAAATGGAGAGAGGAGGGAAAGACAGAGAGGTAGAAAAAGACAGACACCTGCAGACCTGCTTCACCACCTGTGAATCGACCCCCCTGCAGGTGGGGAGCCAGGGGCTGGAACCAGGATCCTTTCACTGGTCCTTGCACCTTGTGCCATGTGCACTTAACCTGCTGCACTACCACCCAGCCCCCTTTTTTCATTTCTTGATACAGACAAAGGGAAATTGAAAGGGAAGAGGGAGATAAAGTCCAAGAAAGAAAAAGACCTGTAGCACTGCTTCATGGTTCATGAAGCATCCCCTTGCATGCATGGACCAGAGACTTGAACCTTGGTTCTTATGCACGGTACCTTGTACACTCTGCTGGCTGTGCCACCACCTGACCTCATTCTGACACATCTTTAAAGCAGTGGGGAGTCATGAAAAAAGTAAAGTGCAGAGATTCTTGATTGTCCTTTTTCCTTTAAAGCTGAGAGAACAAGGTGAAACAGAACACAAAACTAGAGCTCTTAAACAGGAAGTAGTATAGGTAGGTGATATGTAGAGGATACAGTTGATGAGGTGTGCTGACTGGTGGAGTGGGGAACAATTCAGGATAATTCTAAGCTTTTTGCTTGTGGGAGAAAGAGAGAAAAGAAAGCATTTGGGGTGTTTTATTTCTGGATATTTTAAATTTGAAAGGCCAGTGAAGCACTTGGGTGTGAAAGTAGTTGTCAGGCAATTTCTCCAATGGCATACTCGAGTGGCATAAAGAAAAAGACTTGTCTTCATTAATTTCATGCTTAAAAACCATTTTTTAAAAAAAACCTGTGCACTGCTCAGCTCTGGCTTATGGTGGTGTGGGGGATTGAACCTGAGACTTGGGAGCCCCAGGCATGAGAGTCTATTTGCACAAATATGCCATCTACCCCACCTTGTCATGCATAACTTGGAGACTATCTTTTGAGTTGAGAACCACTAGAGAACAATAATGAACATCTGAACAGTGGACAAGCATCTCAGCCAAGGCAACATGTATCAGGAGAGGGCACATATGGACAGTCTGCTCAGATACAAAAAATACTTTGCATAACTGGAAGGTGAAAATAAAAGAGGGGGGTTATCAGTTCAAACAAGACTCTTCCCCTAATGAGTGGGGTGATTGCTAGAACACATATGGTCATATTAGCTATGTGAACTAATCATTAGTGAATTCTGCCAACCACCTAACAGACATTTATTAAAAACAGCCACCAGGGCCTGGGAGATGGCTCACCTGGTAGAGTGTATGTCTTATTCCAGGCATTGAACATTCTGGGTACACAGCAGAGAAGAAGGGAGTCACAGGCTTTGCTTTCAGGAAGCTGTATATATTGAGGAGCTGGTAGAAGACCAAACAGACTGAGAGCCACTGAGGGTGATCTGTGCTATGAAGGAAAGAAACTGGTGCTACCAGGGGAAATCATTAGGCATAGAGAGAGTCAGTAATGGGGTAAGGGTTCTTCCTTAGAATATAGTATTAAAAATTAGTCTAGTCATGGGCCCTCTGGAATATAACTAAAATAGTCCTACTAACTATCTACAAAATGGAGACCCCCCCCACACACAAAATATTCATCTGCACTATTCCAGCCTTTAGGTTCATGATTAGTCAACAAATTGTTCAGCTTTATATGTTAACTTTTTTTAGCCACCAGGTTCCAGATGCTAACATGATGTCAACTGGACTTCCCTGGGCAGACGACCCCACCAATGTGTCCTGGAGCCCTGCTTCCCCAGAGCTCCGCTCCACTAGTGAAAGAGAGAGACAAGCTGGGAGTATGGATAGACCTGCCAACACTCACATTCATCAGGTAAGCATATACAGAAGCAGGCCTCCCACCTTCTGCACCCCATAATGTCCCTTGGTACATGGTCCCAGAGGGTTAAAGAATAGGAAAGCTATCAGGGTAGGGGATGGGATATGGAGTTCTGGTGGTGTGGAGTTTTACCCCTCTTATCCTATGGTTTTTGTCAGTGTTTCCTTCTTAAAAATAATCATAATAAAAAAAGGCTTCCAAATGGAGGGGATGGGATGCATGGTGGGAATTGTGTGGAAGTTTACCTCTCTTGTCTTACAATCTTGTCAATTATTAAATCAATAAAAATTTTATCTAAATACAAAAGATATAGTATTTAAACTAAAAAATTGGTGTTCAAAAACTAGGGAGAACCATTGTAAGAGAATTTATCCAAGAGTTTAGCAAGCCATGATGTCTCATTTCTACTTTGGAGAAGGAGGGAGGGAGAGAGAGAGAGAGAGAGAGGAGAAGGCTGTGTGTGTGTGTGTGCGCGCGTGCGCACTCGAGCGTGCTTGTGTGTGTATCTGTGTTAGTTACAAGCAGCCTTTAGGGCCTTCAGCTGACAGTAGCTTATGGGAGTCCCTGCCCTATAAAGAAGCCTGCAGAGTTAGGAGCAAATATACGTCCCGATAGAATTTTCCCAACCTGCGATGAAGTTCTCTCCCAACTCCTGACATCTCTACTTGTGGGCCCCTTAGAGGTTTTATCTAAACACTGCTCTTTTGGTTTTAACTAACCAATTTGGCCTTAAAGCATTCTATCCTTAGACTTTAATAAAGACACACCTACCAGGTACTATGATTCTGTCTAAACATCTCTGTGTGGACCCTGAAGACCCTTTGTGTGCTTCCTCCAGGGTCTGTGAGCAATAAACTTCTCTACTTCAACTCATTTTATAGTTGTTGAACTGACATTCACTCGCACCAGCTAGCTCCCTGTGGTACACTTAATACTTACTTACAAAATCATTAACACCCACATAACATTCACAAAGTGAGGTGCGTCAACATGACCTGTCTGAGGAACTAGAGAAAGCGGACTTGGCAATTCATTGTGAGGGGAGAGGTGACTACGGCCTCATCATATAGCATCTTAGAAGTCACTATGCTGAAGCCTGATCTCATTCAGTGGAAAAGCTACCTAAAATTGACATGATTTTAGTGTTATTCTTAGAGAATGAAGTAGGAGTCACAGTAAAACTGCACAGTGAGGCAGAAATCAATGATCAGGATATTTTAGGTGAGATGGCTGTGAACTGGAATTAGAGGGATTGGCATAGAAAGACAGAAAGGCACCAGTGCAGATGGGGCTTGTCGATAGACTGATGAGGAGGGAGAAAGGAAGAACTGAAAGAAGCCCATTCTGGGCTTGGTAACATCTACTGAGATGAGGGAGCAGGTTGGTGGGGAGAGGACATGATGAAATAGAAATCCAAGGCTGAGATTGGAAATGGTAAAATTAGAGATATAATTTGGGGAAATGATTGCTTTGTAGATGGTATTGGAAGATGGCATTTACAAACCAGATAGCTGGCTAAGGGGCTGGATGGAGTTTCCTAGAAGGAGAGAGGAAAGGCATTTAATCATGAATATAAGTACACTTCTGGGGATAAAGGGAATTTGAGCAAGTGACTTAAGATACATGTATGAATCTTATTTTCTGAGCAATAGAAAGTAAAGCCCCCCCTCAGAGTCAGAGGAGGAGAGACAGATAGATGGAGAAATGATGAGCATATAAAACTGTTGACTAGTCAGAGCACTAGAGTCCATGGACTTATCATAGTAGCAGTCCATTTGACTAAATTCCCTTAGCATTAACAAAAGTGAATGATCAATCAGATTGATTGGTTTCGAGTTTTATAGAAAAAAGGAAGGGAAAAAAGGTGTTATTAAAAGAATAGTGGGAGCCAGGCAGTAGCACAGTGGGTTAAGTGCAGGTGGCACAAAGCACAAGGACCGGCATAAGGATCCCGGTTTAAGCCCCCGGCTCCTCACCTGCAGGGGAGTGGATTCACAGGCAGTGAAGCAGGTCTGCAGGTGTCTATCTTTCTCTCCCCCTGTCTTCCCCTCCTCTCTCCAGTTCTCTCTGTCCTATCTAACAACAACGACATCAATAACTACAACAATAAAACAAGGGCAACAAAAGGAAATAAATAATTAAAAAAAAAAGAAGAATCGTTGCAGAGGGATAAATAGGGGACCTTCCAATGGAGGGGATGGAGTATGGTACACTGGTGGTGGAAACTGCATGAATTGTACCCCTCTTACCCCACAATCTTGTTGATCATTACTAAATCACCAATAATAATAATAATAATAATAATAATAATAATAATAATAATAATAAAGGAGTTGAAAGGGAATCGGGCAGTAGCACAGTGGGTTAAGCGCACATGGCACAAAGTGCAAGAACCCCGATAAGGATCCCGGTTCAAGCCCCCAGCTTTCCACCTGCAGCAGGGGGGTTGCTTCACAGGTGGTGAAGCAGGTCTGCAAGTGTCTATCTTTCTCTTCCCCTCTCTGTCTTCCTTGCCTCTCTCCATTTCTCTATCCTATCCAACAATGATGACATCAACAACAACTACTACTACAACAATAAAACAAAGGCAACAAGAAGGAGTAAATAAGTAAATAAATATTTTTTTAAAAAATGAGTTGAAAAATAAAACACAAAGCAGAACTTGGACTGGGTTTGGAGTATTACTCCAAAGTAAAGGACTGTAGAGTGGGGAGGGGAGTGGTCAGGTCCTGGAACATGATGGCATAGGAGGACCCACTCGGGGGTTGAATTGTTACATTGGAAAACTGAGAAATGTTACACATGTACAAACTATTGTATTTTGTTTTTTGTTACTGTATTTTACTGACTATAACCCATTAATACCCAATTAAAAATTATATCCACAAAAAATATAAAAGAATCATTATATTCAGGGCATCTGAACTGATAAAGAATGAAATTAATAAGGGAGAGGATTAAAAATCAAATGGTGGTGTTCTAGAGAATGAAAATCTTAAATTCATGTTTTGTTGTAGTGAGATTATAATGCTTACACATTCAATGGAGGGAAAAATACTGAATTAGGAAGGCAAAATAGGCAAGACTGGGGAGTGACTGTAGGTGGCAAATGGAGAATAGGGTTTAGTTTAAAATATTTTGGGTTTTCCCCTTGGATGATGAGTAGAAATTTCTTCAGGGCATCAACCCAGGGACACATGAAACATTTTTTTCTCCCTCAAAAGCATGGCATCAGGTCCACTGCTGTGTGTGTAAGTGGGAGTTACCTATGGATCCATCTGCACGGAGCGTTCCCCTCAGGCTGCTGTAGCCTGAAAGTGGTGTTTCCATAGGGACTATCATCTAGAGGGGACTGGGTGCATCTCATCAGTAGAATTTAGAGAATTGAAATTGTCCTGGAGGATGGAATCCAAGAATATTGCTACTTCTGATCTCACATTAATGGCATTTTCCTCCTCAGCTCAGCTCAGCTCCCCCACCATGGTCTCTGCACACACACACACACACACACACACACACAGAATCAACTGTGTTGGTAAGATCCTCGATACACAAGCAGTTCTGTTTCTTGTCTTGAGAAAAGCTTCAACTGCCCAAGTATAAACCCAGGGTTTTCCCCTCAATGAGCTTTTATTCGGGCCTGAATAGACACCCGTGGCCCCTAAAGGCTGACATCTGTCCATTAGACAAAGCTTATTTTAACTGTTGTGCAATTTGAAAGCTCCCACAAATGCCAGCACCGAAGACTGAACCCAAGGATCCAGCAGCTGACTTTCACAGACTGTAATTGACTGGTTTGACTCATAGCATCCATCAATGCAATGGAACATAATCAACTTTCATAATGCAGTTTACTTTGCCTGTTGCATGAGGTGGTGAAAGCTTTGCCATACCAGTGTCCTAGAGATTATATATGCCACCCCATGGCTTTCTGGTGTGAGGATGGAAATTCTGCCTGGGTCTGCCCAAATAAGGTTCTAAGGCAAAATACCAAATGCAAGTCTCCATACTGCAGAATCTTGTTGTTCTGATCCCAGGGATAAGTGGTATATGGAAGTCACACTTTTAGTGAAGCATCTAGCCAAGTATATTGTGGACAGTAAATACTCAGTAAATATTACTTGCCTTGCTTCTTTATTCTTTCTCCCACTACCAGTTTTAAAATTGCCACCTATATAGGTACAGTATGTACATGAGACTTGCTGTTCACATTATTTCTTCCAGTCTAACATGTTTTAGAAACGTTTTATATCGTAGTTAGCATGATATGTATCTAACACCTATTTTACACTGAAGAATGAATGTGTACTTCTATATACGTTCATAAGCACATCAGCATGTGGAATTTACATGGTGACTATTTTTTTGTTACAAGTCTTAAATTGTAAAGTGCTATATGAAGCCTAGGCAATATTCCTCTTTGGGGTTGTTTATACTTTTATTTTGATTGATAGCTGTTCTTTTATTTTTCTTTTCTGCAATTGTTGAGAAATGAAAGCTATCTAGAGACTCAAATTCCGCTCTGTTTTTGCCTACGCAAGTATGAAGATTCACAACCTCAGAGACTGCTCACCAGGGAGAGTTCACGTAACCATGTTCAAGGTTATGGATTCAAGTCACAGTGCATCATGGGAGCACACCACTGCAATAAGGGAAGCTCAATGGATGATGGAGAAGTATGTGGTGTCACTCCCTTTCTCTCACTGTATCCTTCTCTAAAGTTAAGAAACAAAACAAAATAATGGAAAAAGTGGGTATGGGGACATTAGAATCCTGTGTGCATGAGTCTTTCCCCACCCCCATACATGCTACTAAAAACATATGGAACTATAAACTTTTCTTCCTATGATGTTAATTGCAGTTTTTATAGCTGTAAAGAGTTGAAATCTATAACTTCCTGATGGTGGATCTCCTCATTCTACTGAAACCCATCATCTCCAAATGCTTCCCCTATTCACTCTATATTTTGTTTAAGAATAAGTATCAAACTTTCTCAAGGTTTTTAGTACTGATGCATTTATATAAAGTTACATTTTAATTCCTGTTTAGTAATTAAACTGTTCTGTAAACACATCTGGCAGGAAAGGCTGTTTCAGTACATATTTTGAGCACACATGTAACCACATAGTCATGCAGTGGGTCTTTGAGAAGTAACATATTAAAATGTCATCTTTTTCTTTTCTGTCAAAGTCTTTGAGTAAATTTTAATAGCCTACAAAGAAATAGAAGGCTCTCAGGGTAAGTAAATACATTTTTACTTCTTGCTAAAATCCTTTCTTCCTCCCTGAATTCTTCTACTCCAGATATTCCCACTGTGTATCTCCTAGGACAGGGTCCTCAGAGTCCAGGGCTTAGCACAAAAGGCAAGAACCTATTCCCTCTTGATATTTCCACTGTAGCCAAGAAGACAGACAGTGAAATACACATGTAAACAAACTAAGATACAAGAAAATGTTAGCACTCTGTAGGAAAGATATGGCAGTGTGGTAGCATGTGTCCAGTCTTAACAGCCAATGTATTCTGAAGGAGTTAAACTAAGGAGAGTGGGGCGGGGAAGTTTCAGTGGAGAGCTTGATGACAGCACAAATTGATTTTGACTGTTCTTTGCCTGACAGGTAAGAAATAATTAAAATGTGGGAGAAAGCAACTTCTTTTGGATGAAGACACTTATTATTTTGAAGATGTCTGACTTGTGAAAAGATAAATTTAAAATAATAAATGGATCAGGCCGGCTGGTAGCGCAGCGGGTTAAGTGCACATGGTGCAAAGTGCAACTGGCATAAGGATCCTGGTTTAAGGCCCTGGCTCCCCACCTAAGGGAGTGAAGCAGGTCTGCAGGAGTCTGTCTTTCTCTCCCCGTCTTGCCCTCCTCTCTCGATTTCTCTGTCCTATCCAACAATGACAACAACAACAATAAACAATAAGGGCAACAAACGAGAAAAAATAGCCTCTAGGAGCAGTGGATTCGTAGTGCAGGCACCAAACCCCAGCAACAACCCTGGAGGCAAAAAATAAACAAGTAAATAAATCATGTTGCTTATGTAAAATATAGTGATTCTTAGAAAAATATATATAGAGGCGGAACTGGGTTGAAAACTGAATTGTTATTTTTCTCTCCTCATTGCCATTTTTTCCTATCTGCTGTTTTACATGGTCATTTATTATGGCAGGTACTGGGTCTGATTCTAAAGATAGATAGTATGAACAAGACATTGTTTTGTTTTTGTCATCAACAAGTTCAAGTTTTAATTTTTTTTTGGGGGGGGGCCTCCAGAAATATCGCTGGGGTTTGGTGCCTGCACTACTAATCTACTGCTCCTAGAGGCCATTTCCCCATTTTGTTGCTCTTGTTGTTGCCCTTATTGCCATTATTATTACTGTTGTTGTCACTGCTGTTGGATAGGACAGAGAGAAATCGAGAGGGGAGGGGAGGCAGAGAGGGAGAGAAAGATACCTGCTGACCTGCTTCACCGCTTGTACAGCGACGCCCCTGCAGGTGGGGAGCTGGGGGCTCGAACCAGGATCTTTAAGCCCATCCTTGAGCTTTGTGCCATGTGCGATTAATCTGCTGCACTACCGCCTGGTCCTCAGTTTTGAGCATTTGAATGCTATTTGATATTCCTGATTATAGCTCCCTTGAGAAATAGCTGCAAATACAAAATTGTTCTAGGTGAAGTATCTTAGAGAAACAACCAGGCTTAAAAAAAAAAAAAAAAAGCTTTCTAAAATTCCCTTCCCTCATGAACACAAATTAGTCTTGTTTTGACTTCCTTCAGATCTTTTTGTCAAAAGGCCCCTTTACAAAAAGGTCTTTCTTAACCTGTTTCTTAAAAAAAAGCACCCCAACTTTCCCTAAGGTTTGTGTTCACAGTGCCTCTGTCCTATGACAATTTTTTTCCTTGGCACTCATCACCTTAAAATTATTTTATGTGATGCAAAGTGCAAGGTCCAGGGTAAGGGTCCTGGTTCGAGCTCCCGGTTCCCCGCCTGCAGGGGGCTCTCGCTTCACAAGCAGTGAAGCAAGTCTGCAGCTGTCTGTCTTTCTCTCCCGGTCTATCCTTCCTCTCTCAATTTCTCTGTCCTATCAAACAACAATGACAGTGATGACAACAACAATAATAGCAACAATAAACAACAAGGGCAACAAAAGAGAAAAAATGGCCTCCAGGAGCAGTGGATTTGTAGAGCAGGCACCAAGCCCCAGCAATAGCCCTGGATATATATATATATATATATATCTTTTAAAGTATCAATTACATTTCTAAAATTTAAGCTGCATGAGATATAGAATTTGGGCTTATTGTGTTCACTCATATAGTCCTATTGCTTATTATAGTTACCTGTCCCATATCAGGAAATCAATTATCAAATGAATGAACTAACAAATGTAAATGTAATACAAATAAAATGCCAATTGTTTTGGATGTATCAGCAGAGTAGAAGCAGTTATAACAACTGGTTAGAAAGACTACTATTAGAAGAGTTAAGAGATAACTGCATTGGTGACAATGTAGAGAAAAGATACTACCACTGGGAACGTGAGTTGGTACAGTCATGAAAAAAAGTTAAGTTCCTCAGAAAATTGAAAATGGAACCATCAGACTGCAAATTTCTCTTCTGGGGAAATATCTAAAGCCAATCTGAATAGCACTTTCACAAGAAATTTGCATCTCATGTTCATGGCAGCATTCTTTAAAAACATCAAGACATGAAAGTAACCTGTCTGTCAACAAAGGAACTTATGAAGACTTGGTATATATGCATACACATACACACACGGGAATATTATTCAGCCACAAAAGGAGAAAATTCTGTCATTTGTAATAACATGGGTGGACCTTGAGGGCAGTTAAAAAAAGTCAGAGAAAGATAAATAAAATACTATAAAATTCTAAAATAAACTCAGAAACAAAGAGCAAAAAGGACAATGGTAGAGTGACTACCTTCTATTAATCCCCCAAAGAGTACAAAATTCCATTTATACAGTGGATTAAATTCTGGATCTCTGAAGGGTTGTGACTTTATAGGTAATAAAACTGTTTTATATGTGAGGTGGTTATAGTGTTAATTAACCCTGCACTGTGGCAATCATTTTACAATATAGGTGTACTAAATCAACAGGTCACAGACCTTTAACTTACATAGCAAAAATTACAATTATTCTGAATCAGTCTGGAACTAATAATGGAATAACGAATATATGGGGGTACTTTAACTTGTTTTTATGTGCAACAGTAGATAAAATACTAAATAAGAATGTAACTCTAATTCATTATCTATTATACTTAGAAAATTTTCTTCCTTTTTGTTGGTATTTCCTTTCACTAATTTTTAGGAACAGCAAAATAACTAATATTAAACAAGCTTTCATTGATAATTTAATTCTGGAATCTTTCAGAGTAATTAGATTTTCTCAAAAACCATTGTAATCTTAGTGCAAAGTTCTCCTGTTTGCTATTTTTTTTTTTTAATTTAACTATATTTACTTATTGGATAGAGACAACCAGAAATTGAGAGGGTAGGGGGAGACAGAGAGACACCTGCAACACTGCTTCACCACTCAGAAAGCTTTTCCCCTGTAGTTGGGGACTGGGGATTCGAACCTGGGTCCTTATGCATTGTAACATGTGTACTCAACCAGGTGCGCCACACCCAGCCCCCATTTGCTGTTTAAATTTCTACTAAATGCATTATTTCTAACAAAGATTTCTCTAAAGCAAGACAGACATTGATTTCTGGAGTGGTTTTAGTCATATACTGTCTTATCAGAAGAGTAGACAATATATACTTTCCCCATGTTTGGGAGCTACTCTCTTCCCTGATCCAGCTTTCTAGTCTTATTTCCAACTATGACACCATCTCCCCAGACAATACCTTTGGCCCACCTGTATGTTAGCTGCTGGGATCAGGCAAAAATTAGTAAAGTCATGGGCCCTTGGAATATACCTAAAATAAACCTACTAGCTTCTTCCAAAATGGAGATCCCAAATCTCATCTGTTATATTCTTGCCTTTAGGTTCCTGGCTATTGAACAATTTGTTCTTTATATTTAAATGCTTTTTCAGACACCAACTTGCAGATACCATGATATCAACCTGATTTCCCTGAGCAGATGATGTCATCAACGTACTCTGGAGCTCCACCTCTCCAGAGGTCTGCCCCACTAGAGAAACACAGAAACAGGCTGAGAGTATGGATCGGCCTACCAACGCCCATGGTAAGCGGGGAAGAAATTACAGAAGCCAGACCTTCTACCTTCTGAACCCCATAATGATCCTGGGTCTGTTGTTAAAATTCGGAGGCTCCAGCTGGCCGGGCTAGCTTCACGGGCGGGTAACAAGAGACGACCAGAGACATACGGCTGGGCAAGGAAGCTATATTTCTTTATTCAGGAACAACGATTTATAAACTAAGACAAACTAATCACCAAACAGAACTCTGTTGCCTCTTTCCCCCACGGCGGCGCCAAGCACTCTCGAACTCTGGAACTCTGGAACTCTCTCGGGGTTCCTTGGGGCAGGGACAAGCGGGCCCGTGAAAACTAGCAGGACTGAACCAATTTTCTTGGCAGGGGGAGAGCTAGAACAACCCAATGTAAAGCATACTCCCAGAGGGATAAGTAGGAAAGTTTTCAAGGGAAGGAAGAGAGCAGATGGGATGGGATAGGAAACTCTAGTGGTGGGAATTGTGTGGAATTGTACCCCTCTTATCCTATTGTCTTGTTGATATATTTTTATAAATAAATTTTTAAAATTATGACAGACAAAAAAAGCCTTTAAACAATGAAATAAAACTCACTAATTTGAGTCTTATAAATATAAAAGGAGGATGAGGTGAGAAGTCATCATATACTCAACGGAGTACTTCTCAGCAGTTAAACTATGAATGTGAATGGTGATTATGCTTAGTGAAAAAAGCAAGGGAATGAAGGACAATTATGAGGTGACTGCACTCATAAGTGGAATACAGAGAACTGAAACAAGGGGCCAGTGGCAGGTGCATCTGGTTAAGTGCACACATTACAGTGTACAAAGACCTAGGTTCAAGCCCATGGTCGCCACCAGCAGAGGGAAAGCTTCAGGAATGGTGAAGCAGGACTGCAAGTGTCTGCCCCCTTTCCCTCTCTCTTCCTTCTCAATTTTTGTCTCTATCCAGATAAATATGTACATAAAAAAAAAATTGAAACACATGAACTGGAAAAGAGAAAAAATATATATAGTCAACCCATATCTATGACCTTGGGAGAATTTTGGTGGTTATTGTTAGAGCGGGTTGAGGGCACAGATCTTTGGTGATAGGAATGGTGTAGAATTATTTCCCTATTACGATCATGGAAATTACTAATAAGATTTAGAAAGAATGAAAGTTACAGAAACAAAAAAAAAAATAATGGGAAGGAAAATTAAGTTGTGTCTTCTAGATTCCCAGAATCATTTTTTTTTTCCTTTCCAGGGTTAGTTATCCCTGGGGCCTGGTGTCATCACTACAAATCCACTGCTCCTGGTAGCCCACTTTTTTCCACCCACTTTTTATTGGCTAGGACAGAGAAATTGGGGGGGGGGGGACAGAGGGAGATTTTTTTTTTAAAGAAGTGATTTATCTAGGCACTTAGAAGTGATATGGATTGAAGCAAATCATGATCAAGTGCTGTATAGGAATATTTTGTTTTATTTTATTTATAAAAAGGAAACACTAACAAAACCATAGGATAAGAGGGGTACACTTCCCACCACCAGAACTTCATATTCCATCCCCTCCCCTGATAGCTTTCCTATTCTTTAACCCTCTGGAAGTATGGCCCCAAAGTCATTGTGGGATGCAGAAGGTAAGTTTACACTTACCCTCTACTTGCCTAGACCATTTATCTATGTTTAAGATTGATTCTTGCACAAACAATTATACTATAGCAACCTATAACTCTGGATCCCAGGATGACCCTCAATTATAGAAGTCTGGGTATTAGTACAGCAGGATAAGTGTTCATGGTGTGAAGCACAAGAACTAGTGTAAAGATCCCAGTTCAAGCCCCCTAGCTCCCCACCTGCAGGGAGACTGCTTCACGAGCAGTGAAACAGGTCTGCAGGTATCTGTCTTCCTCTCCCCCCATCTCCGCCTTCCCCTCCTCTCTCAATTTCTCTGTCCTACCCAACAACAACAATAGCAATAACAATAGTAACAACAACAAAGGCAATAAAAAATGGGAAAAATGGACTCCAGGAACAGTGGATTCATAGTGCAAGCACTGAGCCCCAGCAATAACCCTGGAGGTGAAAAAAAAAAATCTAGGATTAAAGTCTCTCTCAGTTCAACTTGTTTAATAACCTGGAGCACTATGCTATAGACAACCCACCTAGGGCTCTCAGCAAGAGTCTACAAGAAACACAGGAAGAAGACTGGCAACTGCTGGCCTACTGTGAATACAGGCTACTTGGCCATTCCCTGTAGTGTCAATCCTCACTGCTTTGGACATTCATTCTTACACCTATTTTCTTTTCTTTTATTTGTTTATTTATTTTTGTTATTTTTTACTGGATAGAGACAGAGAAATTGAGAGGGGAGGGGGGAAATAGAGAGGGAGAGAAACAGACACCTGCAACTCTGCTTCACCACTCATGAAGCTTTCTTCCTGTAGGTACTTGAACCTGGGTCCTTGAGCACTGTAGTGTGCGCTTAAGCAGGTGTGCCACTGTCTGGCCCCTCTTATGCCAATTTTCTACTTTAATTTAAAGAAATTATAGTGAGAAATATATCCAAAGATAATTGAATGCCTTTTTTTTAAATATCTTACCTTCTTTTATAATCTCTGTGCTCTTAATTAAATCCGTTGCTGATTCCTATGGAACAGCAAAACTCAGGGAAAATAACACAGGCAATGGAAGACTGCACATCTCTGTTGTTAAACACTTTTGAGAAAGCAGGCTTACATCAGACTAAACACAGCAATTTTACTTTCATTCCAGGCCATTGTAGATACAGGATATTTTCCCATTTGCTTCCTTTGCTTCCTTCTGACCTTCCATCCTTCCTCCCTCCCTTATTCCCTTTCTTTCATTATTCATTCATTCATTCATTTTTTTTTTTTTTTTTGCCTCCAGGGTTATCGCTGGGGCTTGATGCTTCACCACAAATCTACTACTCCTGGAGGCTATTTTTTCCCATTTTTGTTAACCTTGTTGTTATTGTTGCCATTGTTATTGTTGTTAGATAGAACAGAGAGAAATCAAGAGTGGGGGGAAGAGAAATCAAGAGGAGGGGGAGACAGGGAAAGAAAGATAAGATACCTGCAGACCTGCTTCACCACTTGTGAAGCGACCCCCTGCAGGTGCTTCAATCCTGCAGGGGATTGAACCCTAATCCTTATGCCAGTTCTTGCGCTTCACACCATGTACGCTTAACCTGCTGCGCTACCGCCTGGCCCCCTAGAGCACACATTTTACCATGTGCAAGGATCAGGGTTCAATCCCTCAGCCCCTACCTGCAGAGGAAGTTTCACCAGCAGTGAAGCACTCTCTCCCTCTCTATCTTCCCTTGATCTCAATTTCTGTCTCAGTCAAATCAAATTAAGTTAAATTTGAGTGAGAATGCCTTTTCTTCTTCTTTTTTATTTATTTTATTTATTTTATTTATTTATTCCCTTTTGTTGCCCTTGTTGTTTTATTGTTGTAGTTATTATTATTGTTGTCGTTGTTGGATAGGACAGAGAGAAATGGAGAGAGGAGGGGAAGACAGAGAGGAGGAGAGAAAGATAGACACCTGCAGACCTGCTTCACCGCCTGTGAAGCGACTCCCCTGCAGGTGGGGAGCCGGGGTTTGAACCGGGATCCTTATGCTGGTCCTTGTGCTTTGCGCCACCTGCGCTTAACCCGCTGCGCTACAGCCCGACTCCCATGCCTTTTCTTCTATGAGTTATAAATAACCCTGGGCTTTTTGTCTGAAAAACAGAATTTCATGATAATGTTACAGGCTTGGAAGTCTAGACAAATAATTTATTCTCTCTCAAAGATTCAGTGTCTTTACCTGTAAAAAGAACAGTTTCATCTCAAGATAGTTGTTGGGCCTAAATGAGATTATATTATAAAGCATATTTTTTATTACAGCACACTATCAACTATAATATAAAGATATTACTTAAAAAATAGAGATAAGCCATACATTGCACTAAAAACTTACCCTTCCTTTTTTAAATTTTTTTTTGATTTATAAAAAGGGAACATTGACAAAAGCATAGGATAAGAGGGGTACACTTCGCACAACTCCTACCACCAGACCTCCGTGTCCCCTCCCCTCCCCTGATAGCTTTCCTATTCTTAACAACAACAAAAAAAACTTATCCTTCCTTTGTGTTATAATTAGTCTCAACTTCGGAAATTGAAAGATCTTTATAGCAGTAGCAAGGTATTCTCAGTTAACACTAACTGATGACCGGAAGGAAGGTGGAGAGGAAATAAAATAGAGAAAACAAAGGCAATGAAATAAAGTGGCAAAGCTCTTCTCATTCAATAAAGTATCTTTATCTGTAATGGGCAAATCATACTCTCTAACATCAAACTGTATAGGTTCAAAGTTTATTAGAAAATCTAATTTTTGGGGCCGGGCGGTAGAACAGTGAGTTAAGTGCCTCCCATTTCAAACTAGCTATTCCTCAAACTAGTTGAGTCTGTATGTAGCAAACTTACAGTCAATATTATATTTAATGGTGAGAAGCTTTCCCTCTTCGACTAGTTTCAAGGCCTTTGTGCCTCAGCTTACACACAAAAACAACACTTGTTATTTTTTGAGCATATACTTCATTTTTGTATTCTCACTGCCAGATACAGGTGCTGACATTAAAAAAAAAAAAAAGGAAGCAGCCTGATCTAATGGAAAGAACACTGGTTTTGAGATCAAACTGGAGTCTGAATTCCATAGTTGGCATTTATTGGCATGACATGGGTAAATGATACACAGGCTCTTCTTGTGTGTCAGTAGCAGTTAATGGTACCAATTTTTGCAAGACAGTTATGAGGATTAAATGAGATAATGAACATCAAGTACTCATTAAAGTGCCAGTTTTATAACTATCCAGTATGTTTAAGCTGTAGAAGAGACGTCTAGTTATCTTGCTAAGTTTGGTTCTTATCTTCTACTTTAGTAAAATAGTCATAGTTTCTAGATATGCCCATAATCCTCTAAAAGAATAGTTCCCTACTCTACCTAAGGTCTAATAGCAATACTAAGAATAAATTCTGGTGAGTAAGAAGCTAGTGGATTTTTTTCTTCCTGCTGGAAACTGAGGAACGATTTTAGACAAGGTATGAGTTAATGGAGTAGACAGAATTGTCCAGCTTTGGGGCGGGGGAGAAACTTAATAGTTAGGGAAAAAAAATACATGCCTGAGGCACCAAAGTTTCCAGTTTCAATACCCAGCACCACCATAAGCCAGAGCTGAGCAGTGCTCTGGGAGAAGGAAAACAGACAAACAAACCCCTTAGTTCTGAGTTTGGGGATTAAAGCCAGAGTTCAAATTTGTAATGCAAGATGATTTTTGTTTTGGAAATACAAAGTGAGGTACCTGGTTTTCACTGTCATTTGTATAGCAGACATTAATAATCATAATCACTGCCGACATTTTCCTCATTATCATTAAAATCAAATTTGAGAACTTTAAGTAAGTACCATATGTAGATCTGAAAAACAGAAGCAATGTCTAGAAATGTATGGTAGCATTGTTTATTTGTTTTTTTAATTTATTTTTTATTGCCTTTATTGGATAGAGAAAGCCAGAAATTGAGAGGGTAGGGAGAGAGAGGGAGGGGGAGAGAAAGAGAGGCACCTGCAGCACTGCTTCACCACTTGCAAAGCTTTCCTCCTGCAGTTGGGGGCCGGGGATTCAAACCTGGGTCCATGCACATTGTAACATGTGTGCTCAACCAGGTGCACCAAACACCAAGCCTAGCTGATTTTTTTTAAGCCAGAGTTTTCTTAATTGCAAGGAATAATGATTCAAACTACCTAAGTAAAAGGAGTTGAATTAAAAGGTCTCACTGGAAGACCATCAGAACATAAAAATCATCAGAAAGGAAGCAACAACCCTTTCCATGTTTAAAGTCTTCAAAGTCATCCTCACACTGTATTCTCTTTTCTCTGTCTTTTCCTCCTTTTCAATGATAGCACATTTCTAAGTCATTTTTCCATGAAGGTCAACTCCTACCTTCCTTTTCTTTCTTTTTTTTTTTTCTCCTCTTCTTCCTTTTTTCTTCATTGTTTCTTTCCTTTTAATTTAGACTGCAAATAGATTTCCGCTGCTTTATCTCAACCTCTCGCTGTTCTTGTTATATTATTTTGAACAAACAGCACTTGCTCCTCACAAAGTTTTCACTGCAATTACTTTCAGAAGTGGTGTGGGGAGGTGAGCATTGACCAATTCTGTTAAATATTGTGTCATTAAAATTATTTTATGTGTGATGGGGAAATGGTTATGCAGAAACTTTCATGCCTGAGGCTCTGAGGTCCCAGGTTCAATCCCCAAGACCACCATAATCCAGAGCTGAGCAGTGCTTTGGGCTCACTCTTGTGCACCCCCCATAGGAATTTAGCAAGATGAGCACAACTATTTCCTCATATACTCTGTGTGCTGAGTACAGACCCATACTGTATTATAATGGAAATTCAGAAATCTAGACAAAACCTTGCCAAAATATGGAGGAATTCATATTTTGAGAAATAATAGCACATGGAAATTCAAGTAGTAGAGTGCTAGGCAGTAGTGCAGTGGGTTAACTGCACATGGCATGAAGCTCAAGGACCAGCATAAAGATCTTGGTTTGAGCACCCAGCTCTCCACCTGCACGGAGGTCGCCTCAAGGCTATGAAGCATCCTTGCAGGTGTCTATATTTCTCTCCTCCCCTCCTTATTCCCTTCCTCTCTTGATATCTCTGTCCTATCCAACAATAATAACAACAACAATGATAAACAACAAGGGCAACAAAGGGAAAAAATAACCTCCAGGAGCAGTGGATTCATAGTGTCCCAGTGATAACCCTGGAGGCAAAAAATAAATAATAATGAAAAAGAAAAGAAATTCAAGTAGTAAATTCAGGAGTAGATGCAGAGGGGCTAACAAGCGAGTTCACCAACAGGGCTACTGCCTTGCCATGTTGATCCCTGGTACCCACTGGGAGATGCTATGGCACCAGAGAAAGCAGTAGTAGTGTGGTGTCTCTTCTGCTCCCTCTCTCTCTCCCTCTTCTTATCTGACTGAAAATGTACAACCAGATGAGGCCCTGAATCTGTATATAATAAAAATTTGATGAGGAAAAAAATTATTTCTGAAAATGTTTGAAGATGTTAATAAGACTTCCAAAACATTTATCCAACATCCCCATCACCAATAACGAAAGTGAATGTTGCTACCTTGTAGATCATGTGATTTTTAAACTCCGTCCACCCCACCCCCCAGAGGTAATGAATTCACTGGTACCCTCACATCTAAGACTACATAGCTAGATTCTAAACAGACAGAAATAAAGTTTCAGACACATCTCCAAGTCATTTAGTCTCCTTCATTTCACATAACTAGGAAAGTACTAAACAGTGAATCTAATAGCTGACAGCTAACTACTATTTCATAATCCAGATAGTGTTTAAAAAAGACTTTAAGGGGGATTTCTCTGTCCTATCCAACAACAGCAGCAACAGTAACAAGGGCAACAAAATGGGAAAAATGGCCTCCAGATTCATAGTGCAGGCACCGAGCACCAGCTATAAACCTGGAGGTTAAAATAAAAAAAAAAGATAAAAAAATTTTAAAAAATAGAGTCGGGAGGTAGCGCAGCAGGTTAAGCACATGTGGCCCGAAGTGCAAGGACCGGCATAAGGATCCCAGTTCAAGCCCTCGGCTCCCCACCTGCAGGTGAGTCGCTTCACAAGTGGTGAAGCAGGTCTGCAGGTGTCTCTCTTTCTCCCCCCTCTGTTTTCCCCTCCTCTCTCCATTTCTCTCTGTCTTTTCCAACAATGACAACAACAACAATAATAACTACAACAATAAAACAAGGGCAACAAAAGCGAATAAATAAATATTTAAAAAAAACAAAGACTAACACTACAGTGATATTTTGATTGGCTGCTTCTTGAGTTGCTGATAGAACACAGCAAGAAATCTACTGCATTTTATTTTGTACTGAATTTTGAAATTAACGTCAATAATTCATTAACTATTAAACTATCAGTCTAGGAGCCTGAAGATTCAGAATGCTGGTGGTGGGAATGGTATGAATTTATACCCCTGTTGACATGTATTTTTGTAAAAAAAAATAAATATTTAAGGAAAATAAACATACAACAATTTAATACAATTAAAAATAATAAAATATCAGTCTATATCTGATACAATTTTCTATACAATACAATTTTGATCCTTAGATGAACCTTTTACCTACTGCAGGTTTTTTAAAAATTTATTCCAATTCAGTATAAAGGATGAAAGACTACAAACCCAATGCAGAATGAACTCATGGCTTTTGCCATGTTAACAAAATGCAAAGTAAGAAAAAAAATAAATTATTTCCTCCCGCCAAAAAAAACAAGCTTCTCGAGGACAAGAACACTGTCTAATGTATATAGAACATTGTGTACTCTTGGCATTTGCTTATTAAAATTCAATATTTACAAGCAGAACATAATTCACTGAGCTATTCCAATGCACAAGCACATAGAATGTATTGAGTACCTTGGGATTACTGAAATACACTTTGATTTTATGCAACATCTTGTTAACTTTATCTGTTTTTCAATAGCTCTTCCATTAGAAGGAGGGTGAGAAGAAAATTGGAGCAAGGTCTTGATTTTTAATACTAGACATCAACACTATGAAAAAAAATCAAAGACACATTAATAAACTAAATATTACCTCCCACTGCTCTCTGGCTACCAGACTCTTTCCACTGGACTCCTAAGAGGGCCTTCAATAACGTAAAACTGCGAGTTTGACATTTCTCTTGCTTGCTGCCAGAAAATTCTAAATTGAGTCCCAGTTGTTTTTCAGATTAATCCATTGGAGAGAACAGAATATGAACACTGTATTTTACAACTTTTTGAAAATTCATTTAGGCTAAATCTAGGTTTGAGTGTATGTATACGTCCCTAATTATAAAACACTCCTCTTATATCAAGCACACACTGGAAACATGGCTGCTAAAGACGAGGTAGGCATTTTTAATACGTACGAACACATTTTCACTGGATAATAGAAACCAAATGTTTATGAAAAAACATGCCCAAAGCATACTATATTTTAAATACTGGTCTGCTTGCATGAATTGACCCATTTCCTCTCATCAAATCATAGAAGAGAGAAAAGCGTCTAGTAACGGCTTAGCTATTTGTGTTACATATGGGAAGAAAATAGTCCTTAGGAAATTGTACTCAATGAAAACTTTTTTGCTTTGAGTCTTCTTCATTCATATGTCAACCAGGTAAACGCACAACAAGGTGCATTTTAAAATCAAAAAGATGCTAGTGATTTCCATATTTGCTTTCTGATCTTTTTCCAACACACTCTGGGAGCAGCTCCCCAGGAAGGACACCTCAAAGCCTTCGCTGGCAAAGAATGCAGTGGGTTCATTCCCTGGGTATGCTCTGCATGAAGCACATTACACCTGGGCAATTCCTATTGATAGAAATTGAATGGAATTGCACTTCCAGGCTTTTTAAGAGCTTATTTGGTGCTTCACATGAGACTTTATTAAAAATAGCGTAGCTCTCAAAAACCTTTTAAGGCAGTGGATGCTTTTTAAAAATCTAATAAATATGGATGGCTGATTAAGGAAAGTATTTTATATACTGTATGTTAATGCTGTTTCTTTTCTCTCTCTTCATTTTCCATCTTTCTTTTTCCCTTGCCTTTTCTGAGAGTATCAAGTAATAAACTGACTTTTTAAATGGTTCAACTATTATCTATACACAAATTCCTTGACTTTGGTGGGAACTACATCCTCCCTCTACCCTCCCCTAATTATAAATAATTAGCATCTTTAATTTATTGAAAACATACAAACAACCAGCCCCAAAATAATTTTCCCAGCAACCTTTCAATCAGATATCCCCAGTCTACAAAGTGGAAATTGAGGTTCAGAAGGTGGAAATTTGGTTTAGGGTTTTAACTTGCTCAGCATCACAAAACTGGCCAAGGGGCAGACCCATAGCCTAAAAACAGGTCTTCTAGTAACTATGCTATTAGTGTGGCATGTTATCTACAAGGAAACATAATTTCAATTATAAATTAGGCTTTATATTCAAAAGGTTTTTAGAAATAATTGTGCATGAGAATGTTTGTGCCTTTTTAGTTTCTTGAAATTAGTCACAACTATATGTGTGTGTATAGTTTAACAATTGATAACATACAATCAGAAAGTAGTTTAAAGGCCTTTTGGAGAAAGCTTTCTTTTTAGACAGTTTTTTTTTTTTTTTTTCCATTCTGGGTTGACTCGGTCTCATGTGGTTGCAGAATTCATAGATTTCATCTCTTTGGCTATATCCATGGGATAAAAGGATGGCTTCTACATCTTATGACACAGACTCCACTGAACACTTACTGCCTTATATATGTCCCAATTGTTTAAGGCAGAGCGGTATAATATAATCTTTGTAAGATTGAGTCTTGTTATCTGCTTCACAAGTCTTTGGAAAAAATATTTTGGTCAATTCTTTGTTCTTAAACGACTGAAAGGAGACTTCCTGCTTTGTAAATTTCCCTTTATCTATGAAGGCATTTGTGCATATGACTATATTATTGTAAGAAATACAAAGCATTATCTAAAAATGAATTAACACTTCACTGTTCTACTTGGTAAAACTTAATTCTATTGGTTTTTTCTGCTCAAATATCTTCTTAAAAGGTTTTTTTACTAAGAAAGTACTAGATAAAATATGTTATAATTTTTCATTTGATAGGATTCTTCTATAAAATACTTATTTTTAGTATGTATTAATGGAAGAAATTCATTTTAATTTGTGAAAAATCTGAATTATGGAATATTTTCCAAGACAAGGGCAGCATTAAGAAGCTATGACATTCTCCAGAAAGGATAATGAATACAAATCTGTATTTGGTTTCAGCAGGTACACTAAGTGTAATATAACTAGCAGGTAACATAATTATGCAAATTTCTACATTGAGAAACTAATAAAAACTATTTTTTAAGAAATGACATTTTCTCAAATTTCTACTCCTAATTCTCTAGTTGACTACCATTAAGATTATATAACTTGGCAAACTACTATAGCTGAATGTATAGGGGAAGAATCATATAAAATAAAATAAATTTAGTAAAATGTTTCACTTTTGGGAACTGAGGAAAAAAGAAAAAACAACTTTTTATTTTTAGACTGTTCTACTTTAATTCAGTTTTCAGAAAGTTAGCATGTCATACCAGCATAAATTTTATTCTTAACTTAATATTGATTCACAAAATTATATCATACCATCATAGATCTAAAGTGCTTAGCAAAGAAAAAGTATCAATTAAATATACTGTGAGGATATATTTTGAAGAAATGTATTCTGAAATTTCTGCTTAACAATATATTTACAACTTTATTTTTTAACTAGGGAGATAATGATTTAATGGTCAATAATAATGATAAAATCTTGAGAAGATGATCTAATGTCTAGAAAAAAATGGGAAATGATCTAATAGTCGTTACTTTCATGAATGTCATGCTTTACTTAGCTCATTAAATTCAGTCTATTATACTGCAGGTAGACATTTGAATTCATATTTACAGTTAGGAAGAGGTTGAGATTAAAGTGGTAAAGGTAAAATTAAACACACTTCAGGCAGGGAAAAATGTGGGATTGAAACTCATTTAGCAGTCTAAAATAAAAGTAGTACCATTTCAGGTAGGCAGAATTTAAGATTATCTGTGGACTACATAAGTGAGAATTCCTGTGATTCTCCAAAATGTCCACTTAAAACTGTTCAATAACGCCTTCTGCCCTGGGAGGACACAGTGAAAGGTGTGAACAATGAATTAAGAACCTGCTTTGCTACCGCCCAGCCCCCAGATCTAATGTCTTTAAAAAACAAACAACATTCAACTTCATTTTTCTTTTTTTCATCACTGGAACTTCAGTGCTTGAAACAGATTTTTTCAGAGAGAGGAAAAGACAAGACACTACCTAAACACAATAGCTAAACCTCCTCCAGTGTGAAGGGGCTGGGCTGGGACCTGGGTTTCATGAAGAAGCAAGTGGGCACTCTATCCAGGCAACTTATCTTGTAATTTCCAAACTTTCTTAATTATGCTGGATAAAAAATATCTTTAAATAACAATATTTATGAAATGCCAACATCAGTTGTATGGTTTTAGGTTGTGAGTGTCATACCTGTAACTGTATGTATCATTACATCTGGGATTAGAATTTTAGATTCTGTCTATCTTTTCAGGGTGAAATTATAGTCAGAAATATTATAGATTGCATCTACACCTTGATCTCCATATCCATTTTATTACTTTACTAAAATTAATACTTAGAAATAGGCAATTGGAGAAATATCAACTTTTGAGTAAAGAGGAAAAAAATAATTTGGCTCTTAGTCCTTGTTATTCAATTGCAGGGCCATGGAGTTCAAAACTTTCTTGATGTCCTATTTTTTTTAACCTGAGTATTCATTGACAGCCCCATGTCCTGGCAAATGACCCAGGTTAGCAATCATGCCTGATTAAAGTTAAAATGTTTTATTTTTATGCTAAATTCTTTGATGAGATAAAATAACACTTTAGGTAAATCACTCAGCGTTTCAATACTATATTCCATTACATTTCTGAGTATCAAAAAAAAAAAGTCTTGCTTTGCTTCTTGGGATTTGAAATTAAAAGTGCAAATCAAAAATGAAGGTACAGAAAGTTGTAGTAATTACTTTCATGTAGGAATGATTAACAAAATGGCATTAAATGGATTAATGAAAAGGTATTTTCAGAAGGACCAAGAGCAGTCCCCTCTTGATTCTCACAGCACTTTTGACTGGGATAATGTGGTTTCTTTTGGAGAGGTGAAATTCTAATTAATTAATTAATTAATTAATTAATTTGAAAGATAGGAGAGAGAGAGAAACAACCAGACATCACTCTGGTACATGTGCTGCCAGGGATTGAACTCAGGACCTCATGCTTGAGAGTCTGGTGCCTTAAGCCACTGTGTCACCTCCCGGACCACAAATTCTTATGTTTTCCTCTTAGAGCTTTATTTTTATATTTCCACAGAACACTGTAGTTAGTATGAAGTTTTAAGATCAACCATTCTACCTATACTAATAATTATTTCCCTTTATAAGTGTTGACACATTGCACCATTTAAATGTAGCACAGGGGACTGAATCCAGGGCCTTTTACATGTGTGATCCTGCTGAGTGTCCTCTCTGGGACAATTTTTTCATTATTCTCTATAAAGAGAAAGGAGAGAGGGAAGGAGAAAAAGACAGATGCAGGGAAAGACTCTGAGGCTCCATATCCCCTTCCCCTGTGCTGTCCACCATGCTGCCTCTTATGGGGCCAGAACCTCATACACAGAATATGCTCTCTACCAGGTGAGCTATCTCCGACCCCTACACATCTCTTTACTCTCAGTGCTGACTTAACTAATATATGGCATTTTATCGATTGTGATGGTAACATACTATGTCATTTGGTTTCCCCTCAATAGACTTCTAGAGAGAATTTCTTGAGATTTTCATGCTGCCAAGGATTTCATAGCATAAAGGTCAACTATGGCTTGGGACAAACACTTTAGTGGATCCCCAACACTATTGAAAAAAAAAAGTCACTCCTTTTAGGCTTGATATTCATGTTTCCTACATTTCCTTCCACACAATGTAGAAAGAATATTAACTATTTTCCAAATAAATTACTTACTTTCCTATCTGAGTGATGTCTTTGTGCCTTCCACTTTCTTATTACAATAATCTATAAAAATCTCTGTTGTGGGGCCAAGCGGTAGCACAAAGGGTTAGCACACATGGCATGAAGCATAAGGACCGGCATAAGGATCCTGGTTCCAGCCCCCAGATCCCCACCTGCAGGGAGGGGGGTCACTTCACAAGTGGTGAAGCAGGTTTGCAAGTGTTTATCTTTCTCTCCTCCTATCTTCCCTTCTTCTCTCAATTTCTCTCTGCCCTATCCAATAACAGCAGCAGCAATGACAACAACAACAAGGGCAACAAAATGGGGGAAATGATCTCCAGGAGCAGTGGATTCATAGCACAAGCACTGAGCCCTAGCAATAACCCAAGAAGCGGGGAGGGGGGTCTTGTAAAATATAGTTTAAAATTGACCTTGGCAACGAAACTTTCTCCAAATTCTACTGGTCCTTATATTTGGAATTTATCTTACTTCTCCTGTGTTATAATACATTATTGCTTCTAAACCAGGTTGGACTAGAAATGGCCACATGTCATACTATGGTATCTATCAGTATAGTACTAGGAATATGAGGATATGGAATTCCAACCTCCATAGTAGAGGGTGGTCTCCTTCAGCATAGAATAAATATCAAGAAAGATAACTCCATGGACAGTCACATTAATAAAATAATGCAACTTTCTGTGATTAACACAACAGCCAGAGGTTCAAACATGAGTGGAACCTGTTTCATGTGTGTATTGATTCTAAGAATCAGCCCTTTTGAAGCTTCAGAGAACCATATTCTTTCCATTTATGGCTCATCTAGTTTGAATACATGACTGAAGTTCATTGTACTAGCTGATATCAAGCCAGCTAAAAGGGAACAAGTGGGGGAAGATTCCTGCTTCTTAAATCCTTATCTGGAAGTTACATGTGTAATATCCAAAAATTGTCCCATTCTAACAGTCAATCTCCAGCCTTTTCTGTTCCTCATCCAGATGGAAAGCTTTTGAGAAATACAAGCCCTGACTAAGCTGAACTTCACAGCAGTGACCCATTTGTGAATAAGAAATGGATATCAGAGTAGGGTAATCAAATAGTTTGATGGTGGAATGATTGCATTTCAAGAGTTCTGATTATGAATATATTATCACCCAAGAGGGATAGCTCTAGCAGGAAATCACATAGTGTATCTGTTTTCACTAATCACTTGAAGATATATGATGGAATGCTAATCATCCTGAAGTTGAGGGGAGTTAAATACATTGACCAAAAGTTCCAGGATTTGGGCTAGCAAAACATTCCATTTGAATTGGGCACTGCTTTGTCATGCAAGTGAAAATGCCATTGTGAAATACATCCCCCCACTGCACTGACTCAGTGCTGTCTGTGGTCTCTTTCAGTCTCTCTCTGTTTTTCTGCCTGTCTCTGAAAAAAATAAAATAAAAAGAGGTTCCAGAATTCTAGAAGAAAAAGTTTTAAAAGACCAACCTCTACAGTTAAATCAATCTATTGAGCAGTGCAATTTAATCAGGCAAATATTTATTTAGTTACTATAATAAAGTCATTGTCCTGGGCCAAGTACAGAATGTAGAAAATAAGAGTTAACATCCAAGCACAAAAAAGTCTTAGGTGACTGAGAAGACAATAGGAATTATTCCTGTAGGGCTTCTATTTCCAAAAATGAGAGCATATGTATATGTGTGTGCATGCCTCTCGTATACATATCTTTTTTTTTTTTTTAATTTTGTTTTTCTTTTTTTTTTTTCTTGTGTTTTTTTTTTCCTCCTCCAGGGTTATTGCTGGGCTCGGTGCCTGCACCATGAATCCACCCGCTCCTGGAGGCCATTTTTTTCCCCCTTTTGTTGCCCTTGTTGTAGCTTCGTTGTGGTTATTATTATTGCCCTTGTTGACGCAATTCGTTGTTGGATAGGACAGAGAGAAATGGAGAGAGGAGGGGAAGACAGAGAAGGGGAGAGAAAGACACCTGCAGACCAGCTTCACCACCTGTGAAGCGACTCCCCTGCAGGTGGGGAGCCGGGGGCTTGAACCGGGATCCTTACGCCGGTCCCTGCGCTTTGCGCCACATGCGCTTAACCCACTGTGCCACCGCCCGACCCCCTCTTATACATATCTTTAAGTTAGGAGATGTGCAATATATAGATTATTACAGTCTGTGTTTTAATTTTTTTTCTTAACAATTGATTTTATTATAACCCAGTTCTTAAAATATAGATTATGTTTGCTGTCTTACCTGGGTTTGGTTCATGGCAAATATTCACAATAATGCTATCAAGATCACTGATCATGGGAGCCAGGACACACCTGGTTAGGCACATATATATTACCATGTTCAAGGGCTGGGGTTTGAACCCCAGCTCCCCACCTGTAGGGGGGAAGCTTCAAGAGCAGTGAAGAAAGGTCTCTCTCTCTCCCTATCTCTCTTCCCCACTCTCAATTTCTCTCTGTCTTAACAAATAAAGAGACAAAAAGGAGGGTGGGATGGGGGAAGGACAGAGAAATGGATTTGTTGTTCAGGCACTGCTCCCTAGCAATGACCCTGGTGGCAATAAAAAAAATAGATAATTAAAAAATCACCGATCACTAGGCTGGGGAGCTAGGATAGCAGAAAAGAAAAAGAACTTTCAAGCTGAAGTCCTCAGGTGAGCAGTGCTCCCATCTTTCTTTTCTCTCATAAAAATCTGTGAGGCCCAGAATTTGAGACCTTGAACCTTATAGTAGCACCATGTCACTGAGGAAACTGATTTCCCTCTTTTGTCTGTCTTCTCTATCTAAAATTAAAAGAATGAAAAAGTAGCCTGGGAGCAGTGGAATTGTGCCTCCAGGAGTCTCTAGTACCAATACAAACAACAACAACAACAAAGAAGCAAAAGCACCAGTTATTCAAAGAAAAGAAGATGGAGCACCTATTACCAATGCAAATGAAAATAAAGATAGTGTTTGAAAATATTGTGGAAATTATCAAAATGTGACACAGAGACATGAAGTGATTTTCTGCTGCTCATAAAATGACACCAGTAGATAAGTTGAGGACAAGGGTGCCACAATTTTCAATTTGTAATAATAGCAATATTTGAGAGGAAAATAAAGCCAAACACAATAAGAAAAAAAAATACCTGCAATGGTGGGGAGGGAGGGGAGGGGGGGTTGGTTTAGGAGGTCAGCTTTGGGGTCCTGGTGAGGACAGTGAGGGGGGACTTAAGTTGGGGATTAGAGTGTTTGTGGACACCTATCACAGGGAGATGAGGAAATGTACCCATGTGCCCACAACTGTATTACAGATCATTGAGGAAAGCCCCCTCCACATAAAATGTAAAACAAAAGTGGGGGGTGGACAGTAGTGCAGCAGGTTAAGCGCACATGGCAGAAGCACAAAGATCAGCATAAGGATCCCTATTCAAGGCCCTGGCTCCCCACCTGCAGGGGAGTTGTTTCACAGGCAGTGAAGCATGTCTACAGGTGTCTATCTTTCTCTCCCCATATTCCCCTCCTCTTGATTTCTCTTTGTCCTATCCAACATCAACAAGGAAAACAAAAATGGCCTCCAGGAGCAGTGGGTCTGTAGTGCTGGCACCAAGCCCCAGCGATAACCCTGGAGACAAAAAAAAAAAAAGCATGTCTATAGTAAAAATTGCATCAGTCAGTGGTCACTCACATGGGTTCCCACATGACTGTGCTAAGACCACTGTTTCCTGTCTAAGACAAACTGCTTTTATACTACAAACCAAGAAAGAAAGTGCTTCTACCTTATTTACAACATTGCATTTTCAGGGACTTTATATAGTAGCTCAGACAACATCATAAAAACTTCAGAAAATTAGTTTGCTTAAACTTCAATCTTACTCCAACCCACTATCAAACTTTTTTTAAATGAGTGTATTCTCTCAAATATTCAAATATGGTCAGGACAGTTCCCTGTTTAAAATTTAGAAGTGGCATTTGCTTTATTTCCAATTTTTCTAAAAATAAGCACATACTGATTTTATAATCATGAGGAAATAATTTAGTAAATCCACAAGTGACTCCCTCAAGCTCTCAGAATAAAGTTCAAGTCGCTTAACAGAACGCAAATATCTAGATTACTCTGCTATTTCTAAGGTTAACTTCTGCCACAATCTCAAGAGGACTACAGACACATTAATCTTCTATCCCATGGATGGCAACAGGCCCTCTGTGTGTATGCCCTCTACATGTCTATGCCTTTACACTTTCTGTTTGCTCTGCCAGGATGCATTGTCATTTTTTCTGACAGGCTGGGGAGACAGCATAATAATTATGATAAAGGCTTTCATTCATGAGGTCCCCACTCCCCAGGTTCAAGCCCCACTATCACCATACATCATAAAGAGTTAAAGCATAAAACATTTAAGTAAGAAAAAAAAAGCAAATAAACATACTAAAACAAACAGGTATAGACTATGGTCAATTACAGTGCCCCTGAAAAATCTTTACTGACACTTCAATATCTATGAAACTCCACTCAAATATATTCTCATAGAATTGTTACTTTATCAGGTGTAGTCCATTATATCTGGTTTATTTCTTCACTAGACTACTAGGCTTGCTCACAAAACAATTACTTGCTCACAAAACAATTACTTGCCACAAAACAATTACTTGTATTTAACCAGGTTCTACATAGAGCTGGTATCTGAAATAATTTTTAATTAAAAGCACACTTAAAAAAAAACAAAGTCAATTGTGATTTTAGCGTCTATTAATTATAATTTCTGTATTTTAGATCACACCAATTCCTTTTTTAAAAAATATATTGTGCTTTATTTTAATGAGAGAGAGAGAGAGAGACTAGAACACTGCTCAACTTTGGTTCAAGGTGGAATAGTATATAATGAAAATGAAACCAAAATTACTTGTTCTATTGGAAGGCATGAAAATCTTTTTGCATAACAGTTATGCTGTCTCTCCAACCCTATGCCATCCTTTTAAAAACACAAAATAATAACAATATTTAAGTTAAAATGGAGCTTGTTATTAATACAGTGTCTACTAGGAATGTATTATTTTCTTTCAATGTATGCTCTCCTCAACAACCTTTAATGCTTCAGGGTTAGAGAGGTTGGTCACTGGCAAGGGCACATGCTTTGACATGTGAGTGGTCCAAGTTCAAGCCCAGTACCATATATCAGGTACTATAGCACTATGGGAAATTTTCATGCATTGATGTCTCTCTGCTGATCTGAATGAAAAAGTAGCCTAGAAACAGTAAAATCATTCACCTGCAAGATCCCAGAGGGGGTGGGAGGAGGATGGTAGAAGGAAGCACCTGTTCCTTGGAAGAATTTAAGACTTTTTTAAAATATTAGTTTTGATTATTGAAGAGTTATATTTTTAAAAGAAATACAGATTACAGAAAATGCTGTTTATTGTAGCATATAATGAATGAATGCTGAATGAATAAATGAATACTTTTGACTATAGTAGATATGTAGTTCATCAAACATTAAAATATGGAAATTAGTTAATAATCCCAAAAGCCTGTGTCTAGATTCTTAAGAAACAACATTTACAAAAACTCAAAAATCTTTAGAAATCTCTTGAGTTATTAAGATTTCCTCAGTTAAGAAGAGGATTTACAAATATTCAAAAAGTAGTACAATAATTGTGTGCTTTTTCAAAGGGTCATACCAAATTTCTTAAAGATATTTTATCATTTATTAAATATTTAGAACACAAAACTCAAGGAATTAACATTCCATTATTCAGGAAAGTTTTTTTCTGAAATATGATGCCTGATAGACTAGCATGATGTCACCCGAGTTAAATGTGCAACTGTTCCAAACACAGGCTGATATTTTAAGAGAAAAAAATAGTATTTTCCTATATTTTTAAATTCTTGCCCTGGTTTGGTTTGTACAAAGGAAGGGCTAATACAAGTTATTTTTCTATGGTTTACATTTGCTAAGCTATTAGTATGGCCACACTGATGTGCTTTCTGCTGCAAATATGTAATTACATATCGGTCAAAGAGCAGTTACTTAATCGGTCAACATCCTGGATGTGAATCCCATATATAGTCAAACAGATGATGTTTAGAAAGTCCCTTACTTGGTATAATGCTCTATGTCATCTTCCTATCATTTTTAATGAGTCTTCAAATTTCCTTTCTTCTTCACTGTATCCCCAAAATTAAGCAGATCATCCTACATATAGTTTAAATCATTCTCCTGATTTTGAACAAATGGTCAAGATGATCCATGGAAAAATGCCAATTTCTAAACAGCTACCCCAACAACAAACCTGGGGTCCTAGCTGTCTGCTAGGCTCTCCTTGCCCAGCTTAGCTGTCAGGTGCAGCAAGCAGGTTAAAAGAGAAAGATTCTCCTAAGTGTCAATCCCTCCTGCTGGCTCAAGAGAACAAAGCTGGCAGGCAAAGTGAATCAGATAGCGTACTGTGCATGTCCAAGCTTCAGAATAAAGCCAATAGGTCTAATTTCAGCTTTACCAGCCGTGGTAGTGTCCCTTTAAGTTAACTAAGTCGGATATACCTGTAAGCAAGCAGTCTAATGTTTTTGTGATCTCACTGCTGTGAAAGTATTTAATAATAAGCCTCAGAAGTTGGGAGGTAAGAAGGAAATCTATGATGTCTAATGCCAAGGTGGTGTTCAGTGTGTTGAAAGTTGATTAAATTTCCTTTTAACTCCCCCTTGAAACTGACATTTTGCTCCTGTTTAAAATTTTTTTCCCTCCAAACTATTTTTTTATACCCCTGGTTTACAGTGATGCACAGCAAAGCAGTGGCTATGAATTGGCTCAAAATGATTCGAGGGGTAATGACTAGGGATTGAAAAAGGTCTGCTCCCATTCATTTAAGGAAAGTAAAGCTAAGTTTATCCTGCCAAGGCAGGTTCAAAGATTTAAAACTGCTCAAATAGTCTCATGCAAATTTTATTGGTTTGGAGTCATAACTAGATTCCAGAATCCCAAAGATTGATAAAAGGAACATATATTTAAATAGATTAGTGCATTCTCAGCTATCAGTTGCAAAATTGCTTGCTATATTCACATGCTTCCATTTTTAAAGTTACATCTGCTTTAATCTAGCTAGTCTAAATTTGAAAATTAAGAAATATGGCAAACTTTTTATTTTATACCTCAAGAATCTGATTTTTAAGGGAGGAATTGTTTTCACATGTTTATCTACTATAGGAAAATGTAGAAACTAGACCTGAGTCCCTACAAATGTTGCTGGTGCTATACTTGTTGACATGTATAATGTTAGACCCTTATAATCACTATCTGAATGCTTAATACAAGAGAGAATACCCTGTAAATGAAATGATGCAGTATCTGCTATATAACTGATCATCAATGGTGATAAGGCCAACTGGGAACTTTTTTTTTTCTTCACATTATTCTATTTTACTCCACATACATAGTTAAAAAAAAAAAAACACAAATCTAGGGAGTTGGGTGGTAGCACAGTGAGTTAAGCACAAGTGGTGCAAAGTGCAAGGACTGATGTAAGGATCCCGGTTTAAGTCCTTGGCTCCCCACCTGCAGGGGAGTCGCTTCACAGGCGGTGAAGAAGGTCTGCATGTGTCTATCTTTCTCTCCCCCCTCTGTCTTCCCCTCCTCTATTTTTCTTTGTCCTATCCAACAACAATGACATCATTATCAACAACAATAACAAGGGCAACAAAAGGGAACAAATAAATATTTTAAAAAATTACAAATCCAACAAAATTTTTAAGAGTGCCAAATGTTAACTACTTGTGCTCTTTTACTCTGAGTCTGGCCCAGTAGTTTAACCTTATTCAACCTCATTTCTTCCTTTCATGACCAATATTTATAATGCCATTCTTTGTAAGAAACATTGGAAAGTAAAAGAGCAGGAGGACATCCATGTGGGCACTAGCCCACAACAACAGAGGCCTGGTGCTGGTACAGCTGGTTAAGTACACACATAACCATATACAAGGACTAGGTTCAAGTCCATGGTTCCCACCTGCAGGGGGAACTCAAGTGTGAGTAACGCTGCAGGTGTCTGTCTTTCCCTCTCTCTCCCTCTCAACTGTCAATTTCTCTGTTCTATCAAATAAAGAAAACAATAATCATAACAGGCACTAACAAGTATGATAGCATCTTCAAAAACAGAACCATCATATATGTATAAATTAATTATCTTTATAAAACCAGAGTGAGAGAATGTTAAAGAACCAAGGTATATAATTTAATTCAAATTCCCACCAAACATTAAGCCCTATAGCCATCTTTTAACACTTGAATAAATCAGAACCTTATCTTTCAAGAGAATAGATTGAAATCAAAACAAATGTAAAGCAAATGATAGTTGTGTGTCATCAAATAATCAGAACTTCCGTAGATTTATGTCCCCTCTTTCCTCCAATAAAAAAAGGAGATGGGGGGGGGTTGGGCCATAGTGCAGCAGGTTAAGTGCACATGGCACGAAGTGCAAGGAACAGGGTAAGGATCCTGGGTTCGAGCCCCTGGCTCCCCCCTGCAAGGGGGTTGCTTCGCAAGTGTGAAGCAGGTCTGCAGGTGCCTTTCTCTACCCTCTCTCCATTTCTCTGTCCTATCCCACATCAACAACAACAACAACCAGAACAATAATAAAACAAGGGCAACAAAAGGGGAAAAAAAGATGGCCTCCAGGAGCTGTGGATTCATGGTGTAGGCACTGAGCCCAGTAATAACCCTGGAAGCAAAAAAAAAAAAAAAAAAAAAAGAGAGAGAGAGAGATAGATACTCTGGGATTAAGAAAGCAAAACCAAACTGGCCATTAGTCTGTGGTTTAGAAAACATGACAGCTTCTCTCTGGGAGCAATCACACAGATCAATTCTTTTGGTTATAACTAGACCAAATACTTTTTGTATTTGTTATCCCAGGCACTTGACTACTCAGAACTGGTCCATAGAGCCTGTGCAATAGAGTCCTCATTCACTGACAATCCCTTTTCTCCTCACTACCCTGCTAAAAGTTATTCCCTTAATGATGTCTATTCCACCCCTGAGCCCTTTAATTGCCACCAGGGTTTTCGATGGGGTGTAGTACTGCGAATCTCCCACTCCTGGAAGCCATTTTTTCCTTTTCTTCTATTTTATTGGATAGGACAGAAAAATTTAGAGGGGGGGGGTTGAAGTTAGGGAGAGAGAAAGAGACACCTGCTTCACTTCTGATGGATCCCTCCTGCTGGTGGGGAGTAGGACTAGAACCCAGGTCCTTGCACAGAGGGATGTGTGCATTTAACTGCATGTTCTACTGCCTGACCCCCCTTATCCATTTTTTTAAAGTCTGATATATGACTACTGAATGCTATATAACTGAACAAGCCCACTGTGCATGTGTGATTCTCCTGGAAAACCTCTACATATGTATAGGCTTTTATGAAACCCTAACCCTGCTTTGTACAAAAAGCAGTCTTCTGGATTCCTCTTTGTGAAATTTGCTCTACAGATTACATTAGCTACAAACACTTTCCATGTTAGGTTGTTTTCTAGCCAGTTTTTATCTATTCAGTTGTTCCTGTGATTTTTGGGGTGGATATCTCCATGGGAGGTATCAGACTAACAGTAGAAAAAGTAGACTAACTGATACATTTTACAGTATTTCTTATGGTACAATAAATGAAGATAGGTGTGAACATGAAATATACACAGATGTATATAGCCTTCATTTATGCAAGGCCTTTATTTCATGTATCTTCTTTTTAATAATAATCATGAAATACTGTCTAATAAATGTAGTAATTTTATTTCCTGTTCATATATGACATTTACAAAGAAGAATGACAAGAGTTGAGGACTGGTGACTCAAACACCATCAGTGTCACTGCTAAAGGTGGCATCTTTTTTGATTATGGTGAATAACAACTAATATATCTCCAAACTAAGTAAATAAAGTCCTTTATAGATTGTTCTCCTGTCACCAGGGTTATCATTGAGGCTCAGTGCCACCATGACAGATCCACAGCTCCTAGTCCTCTTTCTTCCCTTCTCTCCTCTCTTCCTCCTTCCCTCACCCTCTCCCTCCCTCCCCTGCTTTGATAAGACAGAGAAATTGAGAAGGCAGGGGGAGATAGAAAATGAGAAAGACAAAGACAACTGTTGCACTGCTTGTGAAGCATCCTACTTTCAGGTTGGGACTAGGGGGTTAAACCCTTGTGCACCATGGCCTGGCACCTTTCACAGATATTTAGCATAGATATATTTCTGGGAAAATCCAATCTATGTAAAATATTGTGACAAGTTCTAGGCTAAGATAATTGATCACAAATCATTTCTGGCCTCTTCCAGATCATTTTAAATGTACATTATGATTTCACATTGACTGAGGTGTTAGTTGGAAGCATGCTGTTTAGTCTTCACATTTTTTATTTTATTTTATTTTTTGGCTGATATCTGGTATAATTTTCAGCTTAATGTGTTTATTTTACTACCAAGGTTGTTGCCAGGGCTTCTTGCCTGAATGACTACTGTTCCTGGCATCTCTCTCTCTATAGAAGGTGAGAGATGGAGAGGGAGACAGAGAAGGGAGATTCTAACAGCACTGGTCCATACCTTGTGAAGCTTTCCCCCCTAAAGATGAGGACCAGGGGTTTGAACCCAGAACCTCATGTAGGCATGCTCTCTACTGAATAAGTCATCACCTGGCCCCTGAAACATTCATTAAGGCTGCCTTTATGTCTCAACATAGTGGCAATTTCCAAGAACTTTTCATATGCACCAAGTATATAGGACTAGAGCTTTCACCCTTCCCTTAAGAAATATTTATTAAAAGGAAAAATGAGTATAGATTTCTTTTCAGATGGGAGATTCTGCATGTGACAATGAAGTGTGGCTCTTTTCTTTATTGACTTAATAAGGATTTATAAAATTACAAGGGTATAGTTCTACACAAAACCCACCATATGCTTTATGAGAATAAACAAGTAGTTTAGCTGCTTCAGATTATATTTAGTACTTTTTAAATTTTTTTTGAATTTTCACTATTTTTGAGTCACTGCACTTTATTTTAGATAGCTCAAATGAAATGATGAAATAGGGTCAAAGAGACAGTTCATGTGATTTACTCTATATGCAGCCTAAGTTTAGCACTGATACCATATGGTAAGTTGCAAGATAGAGGAAGCTCTGATGGTGTAGTGTCTCTCCCTTTCTCCATCCAGCTAGATGAGAACACACACACACACACACACACACACACACACACACACACACACACACACACACACACACACCGGCCTGCAGCAGTGAAACTGCACATGCACAAGGTTCCAGCAGCACCAAATGCATCCATCCATCCATATACACATAACAGACAAGTGAAGCCAACCCACCACAGTGTCCACTGCCCTGGTTAGAGCTATGGCTTAAAGTCATTCTTTCTTACTTCCAATCCTCTTTCTGCCCTTAATTCACTTCAGAACAGTTGGGTTGAAGGTTGTTCAATATTTAAATCTTTTGGATTAGTAATGTGGTTAGCAATGTATTCCTTTTTTAACAAAATCTATTGCAATAACATTTGAGCATTGTACTAGGGCTATTTATTTCTACAACTATGAGACATTAAAACATTTTTGATATGTCAATACCCTTCATCACATACAAACTTATAGGGTTAATGATCATGCTGGGAACAAATAAACTGGTTTGTCTTCAATGTTAGATTTTTATTTATTTATTTTTACATAGATAAGTCTCTTGGCAGGTTTGGAATTTTGTTACAAGGTTAGGTTGTTGAAAGGATCTTGTGAGTGGGATTATTATTATTTTGACCAATTGAAGTATCTGTTGAAAATTGTGTCCCTCACCCTATCTTATCACCCCACATGAAGGGTTAGTACCAGCCCCAGCTTCTGTTTTTTTCTCTACCCTCCTCCTAGTCTTCCATCTTATTTTCCTTATCTTGCCTTGTTATTCATAGTATTTTTACTACCTAGAAGCAGGGACAATTTGTCTTGGTGATTATTTTAACTGGTGCCCAGGAAATGGAGTACAATAAAAACAGTTGAAGGGATGATAAAAATAAAGCCTTAATTAGTAGCACTGTGATTTTTGAAATTCCTTGGTAGTTGTTGCAAGTGGTCCAGTCTAAAATTATACTTAAATTGAGAAGAATATACGAGAGATTTACAGGGGTTTATGCTATTTTACTGTAAGTAAATGTGGGCATCAATTTGAGAAGCTTTCAATATACTCTTTCTACATCCCAGAAAACACCTGCAATTCTTGAAAAACAAAACAAAACAAACAAACAAAAAAAACCACAGCGCATTCATGTTTGTATTCCATTCAGACGTTCTTAGTTATGTCATTCCAATTCTGAACACCAAGGTCCCTCTCTTCTATTGTATCTACTTAGGTCTGAGGAAGTCGATGTAGTTAATAACTCATCTAATTGCCATAGCAAAGTAGCTAAAGAATGAGTACTTGTTTTCCTCACTTCTGTTTGTCTATCAATTCTACTCTCCAGACAGTAGACTTTTAGAAAAATAAATAAAAATAAAACAACCTCAAATAGTAGCTCTCATATGGTACAGCTGAGAAGCTATGGGGTGGGAGAGATAGCAGAATGGTTGTGCCCAGGTTTAATCCCCTGCATCACCATAAGCCAGAGGTGAGCAGTGCTTTGGTTAAAAAAAAAAAAAAAAAAAAAAAAAAGCTAGTAACTGACAAGAAGTAACATTTCAGGTTACAGCACCTATCTACTGCAACATATGTTGTCTCTCAGTTTATTTGTAAGGTAACCATATTTTCTCTAAGAAGTTTGAGGATATATAGTTGCATAGGCATTCATGTAATTAGAAAAATTTACATGCAATGCTAACCAAGGCCTCAAGTCAGATATTCAGGCTTTCTAGAAGAAAAAGAGTGGGGCGAGTCAAAGGAAAAATGGCCCTACTTCCCCGTCTCCTTCCTTGTGTTAGGGACAGTTCTAGAGTAAGGCAAGAAGACTAAAAAGAATGAAAGGCTCAGAATTAAGGCAGCTCCTGAGAAGAGTTGTGTCTGCTGATGCCAATATATCGAACATTTAATTGGTTCAAGGCACCACACAAAGTCCCGTAAGAATTGTTTCTGAGATCCTAGATAGTACTGAAGCAGATTTCTGTCTCCACTTGCAGTGTTGGTGCCAGAATCTTTATACAAAGATGCAAACTGACTTTTATTCTTCTCATTGCTTTTCCTTCTTGCTCAACATATATACGTAATTCAGAAAAGCAGGCTTTGATTAAAGTTCTTATTAAAGGTTAGAAAAAAATTACTACTATATAATCCTGAGGTTTGTAATTTTCTTTTAAATAAGCTATAGGTTAATGTGCAAAGCCCCCTGTAGATTTTCCCCCTTTGTTTAAATAATATCTTGTAATTCAAGCCCATATACTTCACAATAGTATACTCAAAGTAAATAGGAAAGCCGTTTAGCTCTAAATTAAGGTTCTTCCATCAGAATGTCTACTCACTCTGGATATTTTCTGATACAAAGCTTCGGCCTCTCCTTTCATGATGTTATTCTGCAGTAGTAAAGTAAGTAACCACAGCTTCATAATGCTAAGCACTCCAGTGGGAAACACAAACAGAGTGCATAAACCAAAGTATTCATTTCATGAGGTTTTATTAAAAGGCTTCACCTCTAAATTGAGCTGTCATACACTGTTGGGAAACTTTTTACCACAGTTTATTTTAACTATGTAAAACATTAAAGGGATTGAGTCTTTGCAGCATTTCGTGTAATGGGCATGACCCTTCTTGCACACTGTAAGCGATCTACAGCACATTTCAACAAATTGGCTGGAGGGTAAAATCAGTCCGTATGTTTCCCCAGTTTTCAGAAGTGACCCCAACCCTGGTAATATGCCATATATTTTCCTGCCTACCCAGCCAGCATTTTCGTGTCCACAGTAACGAAGGATTCTGCATGACTGCAAGATCTCCTTCAGAAGGGAAGGACAGTAGGTAATTTATAAATCATTCATTTGTGACACTGCTTTCTACGGCATTTCAAGGAATTGCATTAACTGCTCTTGCAGTTTCCTCAAATGTTTCCTCCAGTTGACAGTGTCAGAGGTCATTGCCGATTTTTCCTTATGTAAGCAATACCGACTTTCTATTAAAAATACTAATTTCCACCCTACTATGGGGTCTTTTGAAGTAGTGTGTATATTAAAAAAAATCAAGTTGCTTTGAAATATTAAAGGAATATATTTAACTGAAGGGTTTTCAGACAGGTTGTTTTTCTGTATTCCTGATGACAGAAACATTTTAGCCTACAAAGTCAATAGTAAATTTTATTAAAGTCATTACTTTCCCGTTACAGGCCTCATGCTTTAAATAAACTACAGCTGACAATGCTGTCTTACATACTGTCATACTGTAAAATGTCCCCTCTTTATTACCGCAGGGACAACTCATTTAGAACTTTGAAAGTGTTTTCACATCGGAGCTGCTCATTTGCAGAGCGGGCCTATGGCTGTGTTTAAAGAATGTGGTTGATGCTTCTCTCTTTCTTTAAATATTCTAGGGAAAAATATAAACTTGCCAACACAACATTTTTTAGATAAAGATTAATGCCCCTTTCTCCTTATATAAAATGTATCCTAATCTTTCTGTATTAGTGTGTTCTGACTACTTGTGACATTTTTCCAGTTAGCCAGTTGTGTCCAAGTAAGAATTAAATATTTAACATGCAATGCACATGGCATGCTTTTCTTCAATAATTTTAATTAATTCATTCATTTATTGCCTCCAGAGTTATTGCTGGTGCTTGCACTACAAATCCATTGCTCCTGGAGGCCATTTTTTTTCTATTATTTTTCTAATAACAGCCCTTGTTGCTGTTATTGTTACTACTGTCATTGCTGCCATTGTTGTTTGACAGGACAGAGAGAAAACAGAAATCCAGAGAGGGGAAGACAGACACTTCCAAACCTGCTTCACTGCTTCTGAAGAGACCCCCCCTACCCCAGCAGGTGGGGAACTGGGGGCTCCAACAAGGATCCTTATGCTGATCCTTATACTTCATGCCATGTGCATATATCCCACTGCAGTACTGCCCAGTGCCCCTCCCAAATTTTATTTTCTTCAGGTTAGATTTTAGTTAATAACAGCATCCTTGATGTCATCCGCTTAGTTAACATAATTTTTATTAAAGGAATGTATAAATTCTAGCAGATGAATAATTATCTGATATTTTTATGGAATTCAGTATGCTTTTTAAAATTTTTATTTCTAAAAAGGAAACACTATTTTAAAACCATGCTATACCATTTCTAATTATGTCCACTGAACTCCCTATACAAATAGAGATTTTGCTTCACCACCCATTAATAAATGTTGCATAATTTTAACTTGATTTTTAAAATTTTATGTGCACACTACCTACTCATCAATGAAGAAAAAAAGCAATCAAAGGAGAGAGGGGGGCATTGCCTTTACATTTGATGTCAGATGCAACCCATACTACCCACATGGATAGTCCACATGGATTTCCCAATCTCCTTTCTAGACTTTCACTTATTTCTACAAAGTATACCTATCCTATGTAGGCCTATCAAAGTCAGAAGGTATTTTACCCTGAAATTTCAACCTCATGGTTAGAATTACCAGATGCTCATTTTCCCCCCTCAAGAAAAGAAAGCAAGGGAGGTGATATGCAGTGAAATCTACGTAGATTTGGCCACACTCTCCTAATGTGGCATCCTTTCATTTTCACTCAGGCTTTAACTTGGAGCCAGAGAACAATGAAAAGATGCTTTTGCAGTTGCCCTGTATGAATACAAATTTGTTTGATGCTGAGTCTGACTTCACATTTAGTTTTCTCCCATTTGATCTTCAGACAGCAATCTGCAGCTCAGTTGTGCCCACAAAAATATCTTGCTAGTGTTTCTTTCTGTGGCCCTTATGCCAGAAGTCACATAAATCAGGCCATGGCACTAAATGCAGACCATAAATGATCTCCATTTTGAAGAGAAAGTAACTGATTTTAAAAGTACACTTAAGAGGGACCAAGCAGTGGTGCACTGGGTACAGAGTACATACTACCAGGCATAAGGACCAGAGTTCATGTCCCCAGCACCCACCTTCAGGAAGAAGTTTCATGAGCAGGGTAGCTGCCTGGCAGGTATCTCTCTTTCTCCTTATTTCCCCCTTCTCCCTCACTTCCTTCCTATCTCTATCAACAAAGTAAAAGAAAACTGATAAAGGAATAGCTAAGAAATATAATTACTATAAAGGATATGCTTTGATAAAAATGCATAATATTTCGTGGGTTATTTCTTCAGTAAAATGTTACAGCTAAAATATATCTTAGCTATTTTGTATTTAAGTCATTCTTACTCCCCACCACAGTCATATACACACATTCCACATAAAGGCACACAGTACAATCCATGACTTAGTAATCACAACAACCCTGGTGTGAACCTAGATTGTATCAAAACATTTGATTTGTGATGTGTGTGTTACTGTTTACTTAAAAGTACCTTTACTACTTTCTCTTATCAATGGAAAAATTTCAAGATGTTTAAAAGCAATGCCATTAAACCTTCTGGCTGCAATGAAGTAAAAATGGCAGGTGGCTGTATGAAAGAGGGTACATATATTTAAGGGATATCACTCAAAAAGAATACATGCACAATGCTTAGAGCCCATTTATACAAGTTCTACTGGGAAGAATGTGCTTGGGGGATTCTTTCCATTTTCCCAGTGAGAACATTAGCAGCTTTATAGAGCAATGTTGTTATTTTTAAGAAAGATGGAAAAATGAAACATTAGAAGGCCTTCCTAGCAGTAACAGCTGAGTTCAGCAATGATAAATAAAGAGGCCAGAAGGCTGAACTAAAAATCACAAGTTACTTTAAATATAAAAGATTAAAATTCTTTATCATTAGGCAATGAGAAGAAACCTAATGCTTTTGGAGCAAGACTTCTGACTAATTAAGTAGGAGGAGTGAAACTGATTTCTTTATCTAATGTGATGAATGTTTACTTGTAAAAGGTATAGGCAAATAGAACTTAGACATTCAGAAAAAAGAGAAGTGAATATTCTTTTTTTAAAGTATTTTTAATGTTTATTTCCTTTTGTTGCCCTTGTTTTATTGTTGTTATTATTGTTGTTGTTATTGATGTCGTCATTCTTGGATAGGACAGAGAGAAATGGAGAGAGGAGGGGAAGACAGAGAGGGCAAGAGAAAGACAGACACCTGCAGACCTGCTTGTGAAGTGATTCTCTTGCAGGTGGGGAGCCGGGGGCTCAAGGCGGGATCATTACACCAGTCTTTGTGGTTTGTGCCACCTGCGCTTAACCTGCTGCACTACTGCCCAACTCCCAAAGTGAATATTCTTAATGTAAGTCACAGAGACAAGTCTTTAAAATCTGCTTCAGTGAGATGCTGCTTTCAGAGTGAAAGTAAACAAATATGATTTGCTATTAATAATAGCTAATAATTAATATTGCTAGTAATGTAATTGCTAATATTATGACTATAATGATGAATGTCCACATGCATCATAGTTGAACTAATAAATAGGAAGGAACTGGGGGCTTCAAGGTAGTGCAGCAAGGTAAGTCACATAGTATGAAGCACAAGGACTGGCCCAAGGATCCCAGTTCAAGCCCCCAGCTCCCTATCTGCAGGGGTCGATTCACAAGCCATGGAGCAGGTCTGCAGCTATCTTATCTTTGTCTCCCCACTCTCTACTGTCCCTTCCTCTGTTCTATCCAACAATAGCAACAGCAACACCACCAATAATAACAGCAACAACAATAGGAAAAAAGATGACCTCTAGGAACAGTGGATTTGTAGTGCAGGCCCAGCTTACTGATAACACTTGGAGGGGGGAAAAAAAAAAGGACCTATGATTATCAGCATGGAAAGACAAACTTGTGTCTCTGAAGTAGAAACACACCCTGAAAAATAGTAAGGCCCCAGAAATATATATTTCTCCCCCAGAAGTTTTGAGGAAAAGAAAGTCAACTTTTAGAGTTTTTTTTTTTTTTTTCCAAGCAGAGTGATGACTGATGGCTAGTGTCTCAATCTGAATGTAATCTACTGTCTGTTTTATTTTAATACCAGAAGAGGTATGTATGGGGGACGATCAATGTACAAGTGATTCCAGCAATCCTAAGCCAACCTTTTCCATTTTTTATTTCAGAGGAAAATGGGAGACAGGTGTGGCCCAGGAGGTGGCACAGTGATAAAGCTTTGGACTCAAGTATGAAGTCCTGAGTTCAATCCCTGGCAGTACATGTGCCAGAGTCATGTCTAGTTCTTTCTCCTATTTTTCTCATGAATAAATAAAATCTTTAAAAAAAAAAAAAGAAAAGAAAAGAAAATGGGAGACGGGAAGAGAGGAAGGGTGAGATATCAGCACTATTCCATCATCCATGGAACTTCACCTGGTGAAATGATGCCCCCATGGAATGCCAGATTTTGAATATAGGGCTTTGCACATTCACCATGTAAATTATCTCTAGACCCATAAATTAAAAATAAATAATTATTCATTTATTTGATGAGACAGAAACTGAACAGGAAGGAGGCACAGAAAAGTAAAGAGGGGAGTCGGGTGGTAGCACAGCGGGTTAAGTGCACGTGGCGTGAAGCACAAGGACCGGCCTAAGGATCCTGGTTCAAACCCCCAGCTCCCTACCTTCAGGGTAGTCATTTCACAGGTGGTGAAGCAGGTCTGCAGGTGTCTTTCCTCCTCTCTGTCTCCCCCCCCCCTCCATTTCTCTGTCCTATCTAACAATGACAACATCAATAAAAATAATAATAACTACAACAACGAAAAAACAAGGCAACAAAAGGGAAAATAGAGATAAAATTTTTTTTTTTTTTAAAAAAAGAAAAGTAGAGAGAAAGAGGTATGCCTGCTAACCTGCTTCACCAATCATGAGGCTTCTCCCCTGCAGGTGGGGACTGGAGGGCTGAACCTGGGTCCCTGTACACTCATCAGGGTGTACCACTGCCTCCCACCATCCCCTCCATCCCTTCTAACCCCTTTTCCCTTCTTTCTTTTCACCAGGACACTACCTACCTCTGGCTCAAGGTGATGTTGGGAACTGAACCTGACTGGGGTCTCAGGCATGAAAGTCTTTTGCATAATCATTATGTTATCTCCCCAGTCCTAAATTACTTTCATTTCTCAACAGTTCAAGAAAAGACCAAATAGATACAATCAAATTGAAAGAAAAAATTACCTCTAAGAGATATACTGCCTTAGACTTACTATCCATGGCTAGTAACAAACATTCGCTGTGTGGACCATCAGGCATTTGTTTTTTTTTTTTTTTTTTTGCATCCTTATAAACATATGGATTTGATCATTCTTCACTATACAATAGTTATATTAGCAACATATATGGCTTCTAGAGTATTGGATTGGGGGCTGGGTGACGGTAAACAAAGTACTAAGTGCAAGGTTCCACACAAGGATCCAGGCTTGAGGCCCCACTCCCTACCTGCAGGGGGGAAGCTTCACAAGTGAAGCAGATATCTCTCCCTCCCTTTCCTTCTCCCCTCACCCCCCCCCCAATTTTTCTCTATCCTGTCAAATAAAAATAGCAAAAATGGCCACCAGTAGCAGATTTATAGTGCTGGCACCAAGCCCCAGCAATAACCTTGGAGGAAATAATATATATATATTACATATATATGATTGAATTTAAACTCAAGACCTTACAAAAGTCTTAAGACATAGGAACTCATTGATTAGCTGTGAAACAAGGAAGCTAAAATAGGCACTGAGAGACACGTTTAGAAGTCTATGCCAGTCCAGAAAACTGTTAGAAAACTAATGAAGTAGTTCCGTGGATGTTGAAACAGCCTTAGTAAGAAAAAAACCAAAATTGTCTGGATTATGTGAAAGACCATGGAATAAACTGCAGGAACAGAAAAGTAAACTTAATGTTTTCAGAAGATCAATAAAACTGACAGATCTGTAGCAGACTGAGTATGAATAAAAGAGTAAAGAATCAAATTGCTAATATCAGAAATAAGGACTATGACAGCAATGAAGATTATACTCAATTAAAAGGAGAACTTTATCCTAACAAAGTTGATAGTTAAACAAGTAATTCCTTGAAAACATTCACTGAATACCATTTATGTGTTGACCACTTAAAATTAAAACAAAAAAAAAATCTGCCACAAAGAAAAGTCCCAGTTCAGATGCCTTCTCTGGTAAATTCCACCTAGCACCTCAGGAATAAGTAACATTTTCACATAAAACCTTAAAGAGTACTGAAGAGAAAGGAATACTTTGAAATCATTCTATGAAGTCAGCATTATTCTAACAAAATACCAAAGAGAATACAAGAAAAAGGACTATAGACAATATCTTTTCTAAGTATAGATGAGGCAATCATAAGCAAAATAGCATTATTTAAAATGTAAAAATATCACAACCAAATGGGCTTGGTTTCAGAAATGAAACAATACCACTCACTGTAATTTAACAGACTAGAAGACTTAAAAAGAAAATACTTCCATCTCAATTGATGCTGAAAAAATATTTGAACCTCTCCAATGTTCATTTCTTTTTCTTTTTTCGGGGGTTGGGGCAGTGTTCTTTTCTTACTAACAGAAAGACTCAGCAAACTAGAAATTAAGTACTTTCTCAACTAGAGAAAGACTACAAGATGTCACAATATAGTAAACTCTAAGATGAAAGACAATATATTCACTTAAGATCAGCAACACCAACAGGATGTTGTGCACTCTGACCTTTTCCACTTTTGTCTAGAATTTGGAAATTCTAGACAATATTTTCAATTAGCATAAACCCCAAAATAATCAAGTTAGAAAGGAAAAGGTAGCCCAGAATCCTGAGGACCCAGAGACCAAGGTTCAATCCCCAGACACTACCTTCTGCTAGAACTAAAAGTGCACTGGTTTCTCCCATCCTTTCTCTTTTTAAGAATAAATGAGGCAAACCTCTATTGGATAATGTACTGGTATGCCATCTGTGGTTTTAAGCTTGGCCCTCACTGATTTGAAGGAAGTTTAAGTGGTGCCTTCTTTCTCCCCACCCCCTTCATGAAGCTATCCCCAAAAAAAATCCTCCAAATCTCTGAAAATAATTAAAAGGAAAGGAAAAGATGACATTATTCACAAATTACATGGTTGTATATTTAAAACCTACTTAAGTTCTCCAAGATGCTAATGGAACTTTAATCAAGATTTTAGGGAACAAATTGATTTACAAATATTGGCTGTGCTTATATATACTTTCAAATAAAAAAATGTGCACTAGTGTAAAGACAAAATACTTAGCAATCAATATGACAATGAGAAAATACTGAAAACTTAGCATTCAGAAAGTAGCTAAAGGAGATAAATTAGATCAAGAGACACTATTGTAAAACTACTGCTAGGTCCTAAATCCTAAATCTGCTAGTTTAACACCCAATCAAAATTTCCAGAACAGAAAGGAGAAACAAAGTACAACTTTGAATTGGTGTGGTATATTACATCAAAGCAAAGGACTCTGGGGATGGAGGGTAAGGCAGGATGTGGGGGGGTTTGGGGCCCTGGTACATGATGGTGTTAAAGGACCAAGTTGGGTTTAAGAGTGTTTTGCAGACACCTGTCATCAGGGAAGCAAAACTCTCTCCCTTTACATTGTCTGAACTGGAAGACGCTTTGAAGAGGGTTAAACCGGGAACAGCTGCTGGCTATGATAACATCACCCCAGAACTCTTTTTTTTTTTTTTAATAAAAGGATTTTAAAAAAATTTTTTTTTTGTAATTTTATTTATCTTCCCTTTTGTTGCCCTTGTTGTCTTTTTATTGTTGTTGTAGTCATCATTGTTGGATAGGACAGAGAGAAATGGAGAGAGGAGGGGAAGACAGAGAGGAGAAGAGAAAGACAGACACCTGCAGATCTGCTTCACCACCTGTGAAGCGACTCCCCTGCAGGTGGGGAGCCAGGGGCTTGAACTGGGATCCTTATGCTGGTCCTTGCGCTCAGCGCCACCTGCGCTTAACCCGCTGCGCTACAGCCCGGCTCCCCAGAACTCATTCTTAACCTGGGTCCCGCGGCAAAGAAGTGGCTCGCTTCATTCCAGTCCCACATCTTGGAATCTGAGTCTATGCCCAAAGTTTGGCGTCGTGCGAAGATTATAGCGGTTTTGAAACCAAAGAAAGACCCAACACTGGCCGCCAGCTATAGATCAATTTCTCTCCTCTTCGTGTGTTACAAACTCCTTGAGAGGCTGCTTCTGTCACGTATTTCTCATCTTACAGAGAAATTCCTATCACCCACCCAAGCTGGTTTCCGCCCAGGAAGATCTACCTGCGAACAAGCCCTGGCCCTCTCCACTTACATTGAAAATGGATTCCAGAAGAATTTAAAGACAGGTGCTATCTTTGTTGATCTCACAGCAGCCTATGACACGGTCTGGCACCGCGGTCTCCTAGTCAAGATCTCAAGATGCCTGCCTCCATGGATGGCCAACACTATATCGTTTCTTCTCCAAAACAGAAGATTCCGGGTGCATCTGGGTGACAAGTCTAGCAGATGGAGACTTGTCTCAAGTGGCCTCCCCCAGGGCTCTGTTCTGGCTCCTACGCTATTTAATATTTACATCAATGACCTCCCAGAAACTTCTTCAAGGAAGTTCATCTATGCCGATGACATCTGCTGTGCAACTCAGGCATCCAAGTTCGACATCCTCGAGGAAACACTCACGAAAGACATGTCTCTGATATCTGATTACTGTAAAAAATGGTGACTAATCCCTAGCACTGCAAAAACGGTATCATCTGTTTTCCATCTACACCATGCCTCGGCCTCGCGTGAGCTTAATGTGCAGCTTGGCGATACGAGAATCTGGCATGAAGCCCAGCCAGTCTATCTTGGCGTTACTCTCGATTACACTCTGTCATTTCATGAACATCTCATAAAAACTGCAGCAAAGGTGGGCACGAGGAATAACATCATTGCAAGACTGGCCAGCTCCTCATGGGGTGCGAGCGCTTCCACACTACGATCATCATCTCTGGCATTATGCAGAATACTGTGCCCCAGTATGGTTCCGTAGCCCCCACGTCCACTTGGTTGATTCCAAATTATATTCCTCCATGAGGATAATTTCTGGAACCATCCGTTCCACCCCGGTTCCATGGCTGCCAGTTCTTAGCAACATCGCCCCGCCAGATATTCGTCGGGATGCGGCATCATCTAAGTTCATTTCCCACGCCTACGCTCGACCAGACCTGCCAATATACCCGGATATCTTCGCCCACCCTGTCCAACGCTTGATGTCTTGTCACCCAATCTGGTCCCCTACGCCTACACTGAACTTCTCTGTTCCAGACTCTTGGAAACAGAGTTGGCAGTCAGCTGAGGTATAGAACAAACACCTCATGACAGACCCCTGCAAGCGTCAACCCGGCTTTGACCTAGCACGTTATGATTGGGCCCTCCTCAATCGCTATGGAACAGGCCATGGCCGGTGCGCTGCTATGTTCCATCGCTGGGGAGCCAGAGACGACCCGAACTGCCCCTGCGGCTACAGACAGACTATGACCCACATAGTCAACGACTGCCACCTCTCCAGATTCAAAGGAGGTCTCGAAACTTTACATCAGGCTCAACCTGACGCTGTTGACTGGCTACGGAAGAAGGGCAAACGCTAGAAGAAGAAGGGAGGCATATACAGAAGCAGACCTCCCACCTTCTGCACTCCATAATGTCCCTTGGTCCATGGTCCCAGAGGGTTAAAGAATAGGAAAGCTATATGGAGATCTGGTGGTGGGAATTGTGTGGAGTTGTACCCCTCTTATCCTATGGTTTTGTCAACGTTTCCTTTTTATAAATAAATAAAGATGCAAATGCTATTTAGCCAAGAAAGTATTGTCTTACTGTTTTATTCAATACCAAGTATCTCTTGCAAAAATGAACTCAAAATAAATTATAGACTTAAATGTAAAATCTAAAATTAGGGGTTGTGGCACACCTGGTTGAGTGCACATGTAACAACGAGCAAGGAACCGAGTTCTAGCTGCTGGTTCTGAACTGCAGGGGGAAATCTTTGCAAATGGTGAATGTTGCAAGCTCCCTCTTTACCTCCTCCCTATGCTCTCGATTTCCGTCTGTCTCTATACAGTAAGTAAATATAATTAAATTTTAAGTAGAATCTAAAATTAGAACATCTATGGCATTATTGTTGCCAGGACAGCTTGAGATAAATTTTGTCAGAAAAAATGACAAGAGAGAGAAAGACACCACAGTGCTGAAACTTTTCCAGTGTAATAGGATTGGGCTCCAACCTGGTTCCTCCCCATGCCATAGCAGGCACACTACCCAAACACACTAGTTTACTAGCTCTCTTCCTCTTTCTGTCTGGGAAATGAAACTCAGGAGAGTCAAGTCCTCACAACAACAAAAACGCTTTATTAACTACACACGAGAGACAAAGTATAATTAATGCAAGACAAAGACTAAGAGTGGAGCAAAGCAGTGTACAATGCTGGCACATGCAGCACTGGGGATCAAATAAAAAACCGCAGGCATGAAAGTCTGATGCTGTTATCAGCTGAGCTATTTCTTCGGCCATACAAAGTAAATCTTATTAACTTCTCATTATGGGACCCTGCCTTTACAAACTTATCAGAACCCCCCTGAAATTCTGTTATCGAGTTCTTTTTAAGTTATTATTGTGCTAGATATTGGGGTGATCATTTCTTTTGTACATTTTTATTTCATTTTCTTCTTTACTTGACTGGTTACTCTCTCAAGATGATTCTTCCAAAACCCTAGAATTGGAAAACAATTGTCAACAAGATACCTAAAAATTTAAACAAATTGTTTGCCTAGCTTTTCCTGGTCTGGGTATCAGGTCAACAAAAAGATTCAGAGTTTATATAAAATATATACTATACAATGAAATCAATAGTAAAGCACTGATTCATGAATAACAAAAAGGTAGAATTGCAAAGTATAATTTTAATACTGCCAAAGTTAGACTATAGAGATTTCCATTATTTCAAGATTCTCATTTTTCACTTCTAGTTAAGTATTCTATAGTGAAAGAATGCCACTAGTCTGTTAATAATATTCTCTCCAGTGAATTTTGCTGTACTTACTGCTACTCTACTACACTGGCACCTGCTCTGACTTCTATATCTATCTATATCCATGTAACTCTTAATTTTGCTTTTATTTATTTTTCACTACAGCACTGCTGATCTCTGGTTTATGATATTGCTAAGGATTGAACCTGGGATTTCTAGTGCCTCAGGTATGAAAGTCTTTTTGCATAACCATTATGCTAACTCCCCAGACCAAGTTTCACTTATCTTATGCTTCTAACCAATGAACTATCAGTGCACATCTGTTTCTCCATTTCTATTTCAAATGTACATTTTCACTTACTGAGATTCAGCTGTGACTATTTGCCTCTGGATAGTGTACATTAGTGAATAAAAACCTAAATTTGTTGCTTTTGTTAAGTTCTTCCAATTCAAACTATACTTCCTATTTCTCCTTATGTACGTTGTGTTTATATTTGAGTGTCTGCTGATTTTAATGGGACATGAGGATGGTTAATAAGAAAAATCAAAATGTAATTTTTTAAAATGTAGCTCTCATAAATTACAAGTCATCTCCCCAGGAAAAACCTTAGGGGATATTTGCTTTAACTGACAGGTTAAGCACACCGAAGTGTACAAAAATGTTTTATAATGTAGAAAGAGCTTCATTTCATTAGAGTTTTATGTGATATGTGATACCCTGATGAATGTTAAAAACTCCAGTGGACTCTTACTTTACCTGCATCCTGCAAGTGTTGATGAAAGCCATCAATTTGATGAGAAGTCATTCAATGCAACTTAATTCACAGTTAGCTTGATGTAACAGTACATAAACTTTCATCTATAGATCTCTTAGTATGTTAGAAATAGGCATGTGATCATTGGTTGATTATTATGAATCTCAAGTGATACATCTGAGTAAGAACATTAATGAGTATCTGAAAATGATCACTGAGTGAGGAACGTATACATGTACTATATATTCCCAATCTAATTTCTTCCTATTTATCATCTGGACGTTACCACCATGGTGTAAACTTCATCTCAGAATTATGCCAGGATTCTGAAAATGATTAAATCTGCCAAATTCCCAAGCTCCATTCATGTGAAGTTTCTTCCATGCTAAGTTTTATTTGTATACTGTTCTAATATCAACACCTATTTTATTGTTTCTCTTGGATTCTGGCTTTATTGTTAAAATGAAAAAAGAAAAGACCCAGTATCAAGAAAAATTATATAGCAATAGTCTAAAAAAAGCCCTAAATATAAATCAGTGATTTAGTGGATTTTTGGTATCTAAGTCGCCCAAAATGAGCCACTATAAATGCTGATTATTAAGACAACATTTTAAACAAATATAAAATATACCCCACAAAGCCCAAATTCAAGTATTGAGATCTTTAGTCTCACCTAAATTTAAGTGGCAATTATTATCTTCAAATAATCATATTCCAATGTGCTTTATATAAAGTTTAAATGCATCACTGAAGCTAGAATATTAAAATAAATTACTAAGTAAACTTGAACTTTTTAAAGTGTCTTCTGGTAACTCTACAGAAGTTTATAAGAGATAATTTTAGTATTGATAATTTCAATATTAGTACTGCTAAGTTCCTAGGTCTTCTCCACCCACAACCCTTTACCTGCATCTTCATTTGGCCAGCATCTATTTTGCCAAGTTCAAATTCTGAAATGTGTAATTAATCTACCACTCTGAAGACAAGGCCCAGTGGAGAGCTCTATCACTGCAAAATCACCAATTGCTAGTTACTGAGTAACAACATAATGTATTGGCTATTTCTTATAGTAGTGGATTCTTTTCAGAGCTTTTTGGTTTTGTGGTTATTTCTTTTTGACAGATTATCTATGAAACAACTCAAAAATATAGAAGGACACTTAATTAGTTAGGTCAACAACACTTTTGATCTCCTTTGGCAAATATACAGGAGATAGTTTATTTATTTATTTATTTATTTATCTATTTATTTTGTGACTGGGGTACTAGCTCATCTGGTAGTGCATCAGACTTTCATGCCTACAGTTCTTAATTCCATCCCTGGTACAATACGTACCAAGAATGACACTGCCCCCACCCCTGTGAAACTTTTCTCTTAGATAATAAATATATTTTTTAAAAGTACAGTTATGTGTAATGATATTTGATATTTTTAAACAATGAGATTAATTGATAATTTGAACTCTGCCAACAAAAATGGGCAGATTGCATTCCTTTTCATTTTCTCTTTCCTTCATGTTTTAGGCAACCTCAGTGGGGCATCAGCAGTCATATTGTCATGACCATTCTGAGCAGCAAGATACTGATTCCTGAGCAGCAAGATACTGATACACCCTCAACTTGCTCTTCCAGTCTCTAGGTCACATGATAAACAACTCAACACTTAATGCTCTCAGTTGGCTTTTCCAATTTAACAAGCAGAAATCATTGATACTACCTTTCACATTTTTAGGAGTAGGAAAAAATCCTATTTGTACAACCTCTACTTATAAAATTTGAATTTAAAATCTATCTTTTAATTGAACCTTGAGAAAATATAGTTATGCATTGATATACAGGACAAGTAGTCAAAAAGGGTTACTTTAATATTGATCATAAAATGATTAGATGAGAGAGGAAAAATGGATTGAATGGTGTGAAGCCCAAGGACTGGCTTAAGGGTCCCAGTTTGAGCCCCTGACTCCCCACCTACAGGGGAGTCGCTTCACAAGCGGTTAAGCAGGTCTTCAGGTGTCTTTCTCTTCCCCTTCCTTCTAGATATAGACCAGGGCCCATAAGCTAAGGCATATGTACATGTTTCCATAAATTAGGTAAAAATATATACCTTAAAGCAAAAGTGCACATTAATTTGCAGAGTGTCAATAAATAATGCAAGTAGAAAGAACTAAAAAGACACCTTAGGGGAGCCGGGCAGTAACACAGTAGGTTAAACGCACGTGGCACAAAGTGCAAGGATGGTGGAAGGATCGAGCCCCTGGCTCCTCACCTGCAGGGGAGTCGCTTCACAGGTGGTGAAGCAGGTCTGCAGGTGTCTGTCTTTCTCTCCCCCTTTCTGTCTACCCCTCCTCTCTCCATTTCTCTCTGTCCTATCCAACAAGGGCAACAAAAGGGAATAAATATTAAAAAAAAAAAAGATACCTTAAAGTGCCTAACAAAACATTTTCTACTTAAACCTAGACACCTTCCTCACCTACCCATTACATGTCCCCCAGTCATTCCAAAGCTAACCGTGTCACACAAAGTAAGGACTACAAAAGCTGAATAAGGGCAAGAGACTGACTCTTTAGTCACTAACAGGCCACCCCATAACCTTGGGCCCTAGTCAGGAAGCCCTGGGGTTCCCACACAGACATGATGGGCCTAGACCTCTAACAGATCCCTCTTGCCACTGTCACTGGTCATCTCCATCAGAAACAACATAATGGACACCTTTGTGGGCCCCTATAGGACCTTGCCCTCGATGTGGATCAACAATGGTATGGAATGATCCACTCTCCAAAGGGAGGCTGGACAACAAACATACTCTACCTATTACCCGAGAAAGATAGGTCTCAAAATTAGTGTAGCCTGGAATGTTCCTAGCTGTGACCACAGAATGTGATTTCAGACCTACAGGAATGCAGAGGTTACATGGGCTCCTGTGCTGAATATGGGCCCCAGATCAAACCAGTGGGGTTTACATTTAACAATATTTATATACTTTCCCCATATTTGGGAGCTACTCTCTTCCCTGATCCAGCTTTCTAGTCCTTTTTCCAACTATGACACCATCTCCCCAGACAATAACCTGGGTCCACCTGCATATTAGATGCCAGGCGAAGACAAAAACTAGCAAAGTCATGGGCCCTCTGGAATATACCTAAAATAGACCTATTAACTTTTTCCACAACAGAGACCCCAAATCTTCATCTGCAATTTTCTTACCTTTAGGTTCAAGATTAGTCAACAATTTGTTCAGCATTATATCTTAACTTTTTCAGCCACCAAGTTCCAGATAATACCATGATGCCAACACGATTTCCTTGGGCAGAGGACCCCAGTATGTGTCTTGGAACCCTGCCCCCGCCAGATCCCTGCCCCACTAGGGAAAGAGAGAGACAGGCTGGGAGTACGGATCAAACTGCCAATGTCCATATTCAACAGAGAGGCAATTACAGAAGCCAGACCTTCCACCTTTTGCACTCCATAATGATCCTGGGTTCATACTCCTAGAGAGATAAAGAATAGGTAAGCTATCAAGGGACTGGATATGGAGCTCTGGGGGTGGGCACTGTGTGGAAATGTACCCTTCTTATCCTATAGTATTGTCAACATTTCCATTTTTAAATTAAAAAGATCTAAAAAATTGTTGCTTGTTTACTTTGTGGTTAGTTTTATGGTAGATAATATTTGGTAATTGAAAAAGCAGTGAGTTATTCAAAATGCTAGGTAGAAGTTACATTAGAAGGTACAAATATTAGAATAACTAACATAAATTTGAGAAAAATGTCCAATCTATGATAGACTAGTAGCAAATATGACTCCAAAGGACAAATGAAAAACCACAAAAGAAAAAATTACTAGGTAAAATTGGAATAAACCAGTGGTTTATTCAACCTATGATCCAAGTTTGGGATTGACTTGAGGATGTTATAAAAAAAGTATTTTTATTTCTCCAAATCATTTTATTGGGTAAATAATAGTTTCTTGGACAGTTGTTGATACATGAGTGCAGTTTTATTTATCTCCTCATGATACATTATCTGCATACCACTCCTACTATTAACCCAAGTCTCTCTTTTGCTACAAGTCAAGAATAACTACACAGTTCCAGTCCGTTTGAATGTTGACTAAGTCAAACCACGAGAGATAGGGTAGCTGCAAAATAATCGGAATCATCTTTTAAATGACAACTGATACTAGATCTGCATAGTTTAACTTCATCCCAAACTCATGGATATTATATGTGATAACTAAAACCTACCTCCTACTTTGGATCATTACAATAAGATCATATTCTACAAATAGTCATAAATATTTCAAATTTAGCTACTACTAAGGTAATTCTTACTCTGTGTCTCCCTTTCCCTCTCTGAACTTAAAAGTGAGGATAGTGTTGAAGTCTATTGATTGCTTAAATGCAAGGATAAAGAGTTCATTGTGGCTGTATCTCAAGACACTGATATGTCTGGTCCAATCTCGGTGTGGTGCATCCAGTCTCAGAAAATACCTAATTACTGCTATGGAAACATTTGCTAGAATCCTGGCTAATTGAAGATCGACTGATCCTTCACATTAATGTCCATCAACTAAAAAGTCTGCCATCAGCGAAAGCAGGTTAAGAGGTGAGGTGAATAGTTTTGTACACATTGAAAAAGGTTGAAGGGTAGTAACAGCATCCAAGTGGAGTCAACTGTGAGGAGCATTGTTTCCAATTTTTACAAGTTTACCTGTGTTAAAAACTTTTGATTATAGCCTACTCTGTAAATGCTGGTGATGTTCATGGTAACCTGCAGGTGCCTGAGAGGGAAAGAAAGGAGACAAACACCGACCTGTGATATAAACCTACAGAATATACACTTATTAGTATGTTTTCAATTTTGTTTTTACCAGGAAACTGCTTGGCTCTGGCTTCTGGAGGTACCAGGGGCTGAACCTGAGACCTTGATGCCCCAGGCATGAAAGTCTTTTGCAAAACCTTTCTACGATTTTCCCACACTAGAAACTACTTTTAGATTAAGTGTATACTTACAATTGAGATTTTAAATTAGGTTATTTTAGAATCAGCATGTTACTATCTAGCAGTATTTCCTAAATCATATTTACATTGCTATAAAGTAATTAATTATATACATAATCCTTCAATCTTAAAAATTATTTCAATTCCTGCATCTCTGGGTTGTTAACTCTCCTTGAAGATGAGAAAATCATGAGACTGGGAAGATAGTGTAATGATCATACAAAAGACTTTCATGCCTAAGGCTTTCAGGTCCCAGGTTCAATGCCTAGCAGCACCATAAGCTGGAGCTGAGCAGTGCTCTGACATCTCTCTCTCTGTATCTGTCTGTCTCACTAAAATAAAGTATATTTAAAAAAGGAAGATTAGCATCAAGATAAAAGCAAGCATGCAGGAGGCTGGGTGGTGGTGCAGTGGGTTAAGTGCACATGGTGTCAAGCACAAGAACCTGCATAAGTATCCTGGTTCGAGCCCTCGGCTCCCCACCTGGGGGGGGGGGTCACTTCACGGGTGGTAAAGAGGGTCTGCAGGTATCTATCTTTCTCTCCCTGTCTTCCTCTCCTCTTTCGACTTCTCTCTGTCCTATCTAACAACAACAAAAACAACGATAAAGGGCAACAAAAGGGAAAAAATAGCTTCCAGGAGCAGTGGAAGCCAGTCATTTTGTATTCTCGATTTGGGGTTAAGAGAAGAAATCTGAACTAGAAGTGAAGGATTATAATAGGATGCGTATACCAAGATCTTCAAAATTAAAATCACAGACTCACTAAATATTGGGGAAGGCAAAAATGGAGAGAGAAAATGTTTGCTGTTATACACACAAACACACTACAACAGAACCTAAATTTATGAACACACTGTTAAAATGTAGACAGAAAGAAATCTTAAGATTAATTTAGTCATTAAAAGATAGCAAATTGAAGTAGACTATATAATATTCATAGTCATTAACTTAAGACCTATAATGGGCAATTGGTAGGCTCAGTCTATGTTCTTTAATGTTCTATATTAGTAAACATGATTTTTAATTTATATCTTAAATACAAACTTATATACCTGAGTGCTTAAAATTTTAAATGATTTTTCCCATTTGGTACTAAGCCCTTTATATACACATTTTCCTACTAAGAGAGCATCATTGGGAATGCTATTTTCATGCTTGAGAAGGAACTGGTTTCTAAGACTTTGAAGTACCACACATTCCTAAGTAAAATACCACCATGTTAAAAAACTAAGTAGTGGTATATATTCTACTACATATCATTTAACATTATTTATTGCTCTGTATTATCCAATGTTTTCTTTATTTTGGAAGAGGAAAACTGAACATAGTAAGACAAATCTACATACGACATTACCAAGTGATCACTAAAGGAAGTATGTTCCCTTTAACAGTAAGAACTATTTTGCTTAAGTCTTCCAAGATCATTCTACTTAGGCTCAAACCTATTTGCTTAATCAGTAGATAAAGTCTTAAGTGGCCTTAAAAAAATAGCTAGACTTTGTTTTGGTCAGGAGGAGGAAGAAAAGAAGATAGAGCTTAATTAACCAGACTGACAGGCTCCATAGATCTCTCAAGTGTTTAAATTAAGGATTGCAAGTTCTTGAAACTTGACAAGCCAGGCAGGATTGTCACTGCTGCTGTCTGAAGCAGAGGTAAGTACAGATTAGGCTTGTCCTATCTCTATCATAAGCATTTTGCCAGGATCTAAGAACCTCACAGTGTGAACAGACTTAAGATTTTCTGTAGTATTGGGAAATTACAGCAGTAATTAAATTCTCACTTTTTTTTTTTCAAATAAACGTTGTTCATTTGCAAAACATACTTGTTATTGGACAGAATAGCATTACTGTGTTATATGTATACACACAGATCTAGCCCTTCATGACAGAGAATACTCGTTTGTACTGCCTACTGGCTCTCAGGTGGAGTGTATTCACATCAAGCACAGACTGATGTGCATTGAATCACTGGAGGTAGTGTTTAGGGGCTAGTGATTGTTATTAGTTCCCACCCACCTGGTCAAAGCCTTCTTGTGGAATGAGATGTATCATTTCAGTTATTTATTTTCGCTGTGTGCATATATTCACAATTATAAATATATACATATGCTTAGAACATGTTCCACCACATTCGACATCTGGCAAGTCTCCATTATGAGACTTGCAATGCTTCCAATGAGTAATAAAATGGAATTACAAGAAGGGGGGGTGAGGATGGAGAGTCAATAATGCAAATTATGGCCCAGGAGTCTCTTTCTTTGAATTTAGGCAGGTATCAAGTGAATCTCTTCTGTAAAGCATCTAATCCTGATCTTTAACCAACTCCTATCTACATGCTGATTGCTGTAGGATCAAAGGCATTTGGGTCTTAGCAATATACCTTTCAGGTATTTGTGTGTTGATACCTCCTTGCAGAGACAGCTTCCCCCATGCTTATCCTAAACAATGGCCTAAGCACATTCAATATTTTAAGGTGTTTGCAGATTGGGCCCATACTTTGTTCTTGAAAAGAAAATATTCTTAAGAAGAAAAATGTTTTGGCTCTCTGTCACCTGGCTGAAGAGAAAAAAAAAAGAAGGAAAAGAAAAAAAAAGTTACTGTGTGCAGTTAATATCGAACAGCAGCCATCTCCAGATGATCCCTGCTGCATCCAATTTCTGCCAAAATGCTTT